>NW_010426270.1:0-6775 GCF_000710305.1 Buceros rhinoceros silvestris | reverse complement strand
GAAGCAATACTCCTCCTACCCCCAAATTGTTCAGCCTGATTTGTCAGTTGCTCACGTAAGTTAGGGGAGGTCTGATTGCTGTGTCCAGTTCCTGAGTCCTGTGACTAGTTCTGGGCTCTGCAGCTCAGGAGAGACAGGGAACTACTGGAGAGAGCCCAGCAGAGGGCTATGAAAATCATGAGGGGACTGGAGCATCGCTCTGATGAGGAGAGGCTGAGAGACCTGGGGCTGTTCAGCCTGGAGAGGAGCTGGCTGAGAGGGGATGTGATCAGTGCTGATCAGTATCTAAAGGGCAGGTGACAGGAGGATGGGGCCAGGCTCTTCTCAGTGGAGCCCAGTGACAGGAGAAGGGGAAATCGGCACAAACTGGAATGCAGGAAGTTCCATCTAAACATGAGGAAAAACTTCTTTACTTTGAGGGTGGCAGAGCCCTGGGACAGGCTGCCCAGAGAGGTTGTGGAGTCTCCTGCTCTGGAGAGATTCCAAACCCTCCTGGACACAGGTCCTGTTTTGGGTGACCCTGCTTTAGCAGGAGGGTTGGACTAGATGATCCCCAGAGGTCCCCTCCAACCCCCACCAGTCTGCGACTCTGTGATTCTGTCCACCTAATTATTTTCTGAGCATTTACAGATTAAAACACTAAAGTTCATCAAGTGTATTCCAAACCCCAATTTTAGGCCTAACAGTGTGGTCTGTTTCATCAGTCACAGGATGTTGTTTCAATGTGAATACAGCTGTAGGTTGTATAGATTTATTTGCAATGCTTGCCCGCGCCCTTCTATAGGGATGACATGAATCGAAACAAACCGGAGCCAGGTACAAAGGAATGACTCGTTCTGAAAAAGGACTGCACATTTTTAATCAGGTTTGACATGGCTATTTAAGTAGACCTGTTCAGGAACAAGATTAATCTTCAGGCTGCCTTTAGATTTAATTTTGTAATATATTGTGTCTCTCAGTGTAGGACTGGAATTTCTTTAACCATACCGGTGCTTTTGTTGCACGCTCAGTAAATTAACAGTAAATAGCTGAGAAAGGGCATCCTCGGCATCTCGTTACTGCTCAAGTGATTTTCATTTCAAACCATGGTGTTCTTTACTCTTTGATTTCTTGTCCGGTCCTGCACATCAGGTGTCTGTAACTGCCCTCCTCCAAACTGCAAACACAGCCTGTTCATTTCTCACACCCAAAACAGGAGCTCAGGAATGAGAATAAAGGTTGACAGCGACAAGCGTAATGGTGGTTCACTAGATCCAAACCTAGGGAGGTTCGTAAACACGTATGTAGTTTAAAACACGTTAGTTTTTCCATTGCCTTTGAAAGAAAACATTTTATGTTAAGGCTTCTGCAGGAATTCTTGTCCTTCCATGCTGCACAAGCCAAAGGACTTCACTGGATAGAGGTCTGAGCACCTCGCAAGCTCAGGAGACCCACTACGCTAAATGCAGCCCCCTTTGTCTTTCAGAAACTAAATTCCTTTGTTGTCTTTACACTGCAATGGACTCAACCTTCAATTTAAGATTTAAAATGGATAATAGGAGTATGACACACATGTTAAGTGAAATTTCTCATATTCGGTTTTCTAATTTGCAAAAACAGCTCCGCTGGAAGTGGTTCACTCCTAGCAAGTGACCTGTGACAAGTCAGTCAGAATTTCACCCTCTTGAATACTCCAGCTTCTGTTCAGAGGAGTATCTAAAAACTCATCATGTCCAGTCCTTGACGAAGAACAAGAATTCAATTCAAACTGAAAAGAGGCAGTGCTGGAGAGGTTCTGACATTCAGAAAGGGTAGGAGGATAAAAGAGAGAGGAAAAGGACAGACTCAGGCTGCACCATTACTAAAATTAGATCATTCCTTTTGTTCTCCTGAACCTTCTGCTCTATTTGCCAGGAATCACATTAGCAACAGAAACTGTGAGAATCTGTCCAACCTTATTAGGGAAGCTGGACACAAAGAAATTATGAAATTTTTTTTTAATGTACTTGCACATAAAAAGACAAAAGGCAGATTTTTAGAATTCTGCAAGATTAGATCAAAACCCATGTCAGAAAAACTGGACATCAAACTCCCAAAGCTTAATTGCCAGTACTGCAGTGTGCTGGCACCAGCGCAGAATGGACTTTACCATTCGTGTCCCCATACATTGTTTTACTACTTAGGACGGCCCTGGACAGGGTTACCCAGAAGCATGCTCACAAGCTCTCCTCGAGAGCAACCAGCTCACCCAAACTGTCTGTCTGCTGCCAAAGCACCCCGTTCAGTACTGACACCCACAACTGCGCTGCAGGGCCAGCTCTGCTCCTGGGGGCGTTCCGACGCCTGGCAGTCCATCTCTTCACTTCATCAGCTGGAGGAGCCAGTGGTGATCCTGGAGCACCCCAAGACTCCTCGGTATTGAGGGAATTTTGTGTGAGAATCTTCACGCTGAGACTTTCCCTCGCTGGTCTGCCGTTTTGAAGACATAATCAGGAGCACGGGTGAGGACTAATTAACACTTTAAGCAGGCCCACAAGGGAAATGCTCATCTTTGGGTGATGGGATCAGGGTCCCCCTAGCATGACTTCACTGGAATAGCAGACAGTGGCTCTTCCACAGCCTTGGCTGTAGCCTCATGGTTAGGACATCTTTTACGGAATCCCACAGTGTGTTGGACTCTTTCAGGCTAAGTAAGTCCTTGGTCTCCTTCCTCTTGGCTAGGCAGCCATTGGCCTGCTTCACCAAAGGCAGCTGCTGGCACCACCCTGCTGCCTTTTAGTCCTTCTTAGGCAGGTACCACTGCTCCGTGTGGATCGAGGCACTTCATGCCTGGATCAACCACAAATGAGATGCGTTAAGACAGCAGCTCAGACCTGCTGCTGGAGTGATGTTTGCTAATGGCTAACGTCAGCAGCTCTCCAGTTAGTGAGCACCAACCTATCCCCCAGAGACACCCACCTCGCTCTGTTCCCAATCTTGCACAAAGACCAAATGTCTGTCTTAGATCCCTGGATTAATTTTTTGGGTCAAGAATGATTTTTTAAGTTGTTGCAAAGTCAGACGGTGATGATCTGAACCCAGTCTTCATCAACTAGAGCCTGTGAATATCACCAGTCTGAGCTGGGTGAAGTGCTCAAGGATCCCCTCGCATGCAGGTGATACAAACTTTAATACTGCTACTGCAGCTACGAACCATCCTTAATGCCAGCAGTGAAAGGTTGTGTGTGGCTGGGGCGGAGCGTCTGGCACACGATCTGTCTCCATTTATATCCACATCTGTGGGGCCACGGACTGCGGTGTAAATGACAACCATGAAGTCTGCATGGCCAGGGGACTGTTGCACCCTGTCAAGCTGCAGCCGCAGAACATCCCACAGTCAATCCTGGGTTGTCACTTATGATTCTAGCAGTACAGAAATCTGCAATTTGTAATTCTTTCTCTGTCCCTTTCTCCTCAGATCAGTGATAGATTCTCAAAACACAGCAATTGAAAGAGACTTCCAAAGCAAGTGAGTCTTTCCCAAAACATAAAATATTTAACCGCATTGCTTCCATAATCAAGATGTTTTCAGCATTAAATGCAAGGAGGGGAAAAAAGGAAATCTTTGCTTTGTTCAACAACAGTAAGAATTGAGCTCACAGCTCCTGATTTTCAGAATATCCTGCACAAACTAAAAGGAAATCTGCAGACTCAAACTGTTTTATCCTTCTCTGTCAGCGATATTGGAAGAACACAGTTCTCATCAAAGCCAAACCGTATTACACACAACAACCAAACTGATCAGAAATACTTGTATATTGCTTTAATGCCATAATAAATAGCCAGGTATCAACTCTGAAGTGACTTGAAGTATATGCTGAGCTGCCAGTCAGGAAGGGCAGCTGAACGGGAGTTGATACTTCCGTTGATAAAACTCGTGACATGGATGATTGTACCCTTGAACCTATGACAGCTCAGAACTGTCATCAAAAGCCTTTGCCTTTAGGAGCGCATAGGTGTCTGTCACAAGTAGGAATGGGGTATTTCCATAAAGTTTATTTTAAAGGGATAAAGTCACCCAGAAAGAAGCAAGCTCCCCAGCGCGTCATGTTTTTCTGCCAGCCGAAGGCCGTGGTGTCGAAAGGCATTACTTCCAGGGGAGCCATAGAAACGTCCTCACGGATAACACACACCCAGCACACGCAGCTTTCCAGGCAGCCACACAGAGAGAGGCAAGATGGATCCCCTGTGGGCTGCAGAACAAAAAGATCAAGTTAGAACCAGGAGTCAGGTTTCACTCGGACGTCTTCTGTTTGGGAACGCCAGCCTACAGATCTCCAGGTACCAACAATTAACTCTGGGCTCCAGGAAAAAGAGAATAAATAACCCCTGAGATCTGATTTGAAAGTAACCATTTGTTTTACCCAGCACTAATTCCCTTTAAAAGAATAATTTCCTACAAGCTCTGTCTTGCTTAATAATCAGTAAATGCAATAAAGCCTCTGCTTCTCCTACTCTTATCACTGTATACAAAGATGCATTCCAAAACAAAAATCACTTTTTGGGTTTATCTTTAAAGAGGAGAAAGGTTGGCAAGAAAAATATTTGCTCCTGCGTGCATCATTCTAAACAAAGTAAACATTAAAAATATGGCAATAGGCACAATGATTATTTCGGAGTTGGCACCAAGAGCCCTTTCACAAAATAAAAATAAATGAGCCAAAACCCAAGTGCCAAGTCTGTAAACAGTTTATGTGTTTCTTCATTTTAGGCAGATGAGGAGCCTGTTAATTTCGGTGGCACAGTTCACGTGCTTGTGCGATAATCTGCAGAAGACAACCGGAGGTTGGCAGAATTTTCCTAGAGCCGTGTGCTCCACTAGCAGGTTTTATCTGACCAAGAAAATTCTTAGCACTCTTAAGAGAAATAAATTAGCACGCTCTCTTCTCCAGTACACACCTTTGAGCTTGCACAGGCTGAAATTCTGATTTATTCTTGTGAACAAGGGAGAAATCACGGGAAGTGAGGACAGGCAAGAAACTGCCTCTGAGTTTTGAAACACAAGCAGCAGATCTTGCAAAGAAATAAGTTGAAGTCTGCTTCCCCTCAGCAATTGCTCTTTAGGATTTACATATTCCCAGAATTACGCTCTTTGCAACATCGTAACTGAACTGGTGAACTGGTATAGAAGGAAACTTGTGAACAATACCTGCTACAGACCTTTAGTGAACTACAGAGATGCTTCTTACCTTGGAGTATCGATGAGGCAGCTGAATACTTAATTTTAACAGGACTGCAGCAGAACTTGATTTTAACAGGATTGCAGCAGATCCGTTTGAAGGACAGGGTGAAGCAAGTCAGCAATCCTGAAAAAACAGTTTGTTTGAGATACTTTTCTTCTTCTATCAGGCTGGACTTGAGCATCACTCGTCCCACTGAACCTCATTTAGAAGACATTCAGTAAAGGTACATGAGCATTTTCCTCTGGCAGCATTTCCGAGGTTTTACACTGGGTACGCCAGTCCAGCAGCCTCTGCGCTCTCTCCGTGTAGCATAGCACCTAACTTGCAGGATGCAAGCGGGAAAGCTGCAGCTATGAGCGAGAGGTCTGCAACAGCTATGAAAAGCTCTCTGTGAAAGCTCATTCTCACAATATGGATAAGAAATAACAAAATCATAGTCAGAGGAGCTGGAACAGAACAAACGGAGTTCAGAAGTACTGAATGTGTAGTGTGAGTGTTGTATCTTTAAGCCGGAACACTGGCTTATCCTGAACTGTGATTGTAAACTCTGAAAACAGAGTCGTTGTTCAGTGAACGTGAGAATGCTGAAGTACGTGAATCTCCTGTTTGGCTGCATATTCCAGCCTCCTTATCTGTACCTATAAAAGATGTTTGCAGAGAATAAAGTTTCCTTAGCTTGCTTGACTTCACCATCTCGAGCTGAGTCGTCTTTCTTTTCAGTCCGTCTCATCTCTGAAGAACGAGGATTAACAGACCTACAAAAAGGTTCTGATGCTCCTGATAAGAATTGATTACAGTGATTCTTTTAGTCTGTGTAAAATTCGAAGCATATATGAGAGATTCAGATTAAAATGGATTAACTGTTTGTAATCATTTATATGGCAATTCTCATAACACAGATACTAAGGCAGGCATGTGCATGCCCTGGTGCCCTGATGAATACAATGAGTTACACATTTTAGTATTATTAAATTATATTAAGCATGCTCACTCTATTAAATATTGCCAACGTTTAATGGGTCCCAGCGGTAAGCAGCACTGCAGTATTTGGATTTACATTTCAATTTGCCAGCGAAGGCTCAGGTTTATTTAACCTAAAGGAAAACTGAGAATGCATTTTTCCTCTACCTGAGGCTAGAACCAGTGTTCTCACCTCAAATTAGTTCTACATAAACTCAGAAAGACCATCAACATTCAAGGAAACTATTAATTCGGAGTATTTTTATGCCATGTCAGAATGCTGTGGACTGAGTATTTATGCTAAATGTTTTAATACTAGAACGTCGTGTATGAAGCGGCAATGTTAAATGTTGTAATAATTAAAGAAACAGACTAACTTGTTTGGTTTCGAGCTTTTGTTAATGTGGGAAGATCGTGGAAACGACTCAAAAATGATGAAAAACCACCCTCTGGCATTTCCCTGCCAGCTCTCAGAGGGCCGGAAAGAAACGTGAGGAAACCAAAGCTGTCGGGGTGACGAATTCATCAGCTGAAGAGGGACCAGCCTCGCCGAGCTGCGCTGCGCTGCGCTGCTGGCGGGGGACCCGCACCGACGCGGCCAGAGTTGCCCCAGG
>NW_010426269.1:82627-99050 GCF_000710305.1 Buceros rhinoceros silvestris | reverse complement strand
TGCTTTAGTCTCTACTGTAGACACTCATTTAATTCTAAATGAGTCATTTTGGGTACAATCACAATCCATGTATGTGGCGTATTTTTTCTAAGTATTACTCTGTTCAGATCTGACTCAAATTCCTGTACATATATAGACATATTAAGAAAAATCATAGAATTGTAGAATGATAGAATTTTTCAGGTTGGAACAGATCTTCAAAGGTCCTCTAGTCCAACCCACCTGCCACAGACAGGGATACCTTCCTCTAGACCAGGTTGCTCAATGCCTCACACAACCTGACATTGAACTCTTCCAGGAAGGGAGCACCCATAATCTCTCTGTGAAACCTGTGCCAGTGTCACCACCAGTAAAGAATTTCTTCTTTGTATCTAATTTAAATCAACCCTCCTTTTCAGTTTGAAACCGTTACTTTTCATGCTATCACTGCACTCCCTGATAAAATGCGCCCCCCCATCTTTCCTATAGGCCTTCTTTAAGTACTGGAAGGCTGCTATAAGGTCTCCCCAGACCCTTCTCTTTTCCAGGATGAACAGGAGAGAGTTGGGACTCTCTCAGCCTGTCCTCACAAGGGAGGTGCTCCAGCCTCCTCGACATTCTTGTGGCCCTCCTCTGGACTCGCCCAAGCAGTTGTCTTTCCTGTGCTGAGACCTTCAGAGCTGGACACAGTACTTCAGGTGAGGTCTCACCAGAGTTTATTAGGAGGGAAGAATCACCTCCCTTGACCTACTGGCCTCCTGGTTTTTTTGATCCAGCCCAGGATATGACTGGCTTTCTGTGCTAGCGCACATTGCTGGTTCATACCCAATTTTTCACCAACATCCTTCTCTGCAGGGCTGATCTCAGTCCCCTGATCCCCCTGTATCCATGTTTGAGATTTTCCTGATTCAGGTGCAGGACCTTGCACTTTGTCTTGTTGAACCTTGTATGATTCACATGGGCCAACCTTTCACCTGACGAGGTCTCTCTGGATGACATCCCTTTGCCCTAGAGCATCAGTCACACCATTCAGTTTGGTGTCATCCTTAAACTTGCTGCAGGTGCACTCAATCCCACTGTCTATGTCACCAACAAAGATGTTAAATAATACTGGTCCCAGCACAGACCCCTGAGAGTCACAACTTGTCACGGGTCTCCACCTGAGCATCAAGCTGTTGACCGCAACTCTTTGAATATTACCATCCACCCAATTCCTTTTCCACTGAGAGGTCCATCTATCAAATCCATGTTTCTACACTTCAGGGACAAGGATGTTGAGCAGGACGGTATAAAACACTTTTCACATACCCAGGTAGGTGATGTTAGTTGTTCTTCCTTTATCCACCAGTACTGTAATCCAGTCATAGAAGGCCACAAAATGTCCAGAACAATGTGTCACTCATGAAGCCATGTTGGCTGTCACCAATGACCTCTCCACTTTCCATGTGCCTTAGTATAGCTTCCAGGAGGATCAATACTGGGTGACTGGTAACTCACAACTCAGGATTTGATGATTTCCTGAAAACCTGTCAAAGAAGATTGTCCTTGTACAGAAAAAAAAAAAACCAAAACCAACCTAAACTGACAAAAAAACCCAACCAACCAAACTATTGTTCTCCGCTTTATGGGAGAGAAAAATTTGTTCAGACCCTATGCAGTCCTGAATCTGGAATGTCCCACCAAAGCTCAACATCATGTCCTAGTTTGCTTGGTAGCAGTAACAGATTAGTTGACCTTTTAAAATCCAAAATTAGATGACCTAAACCAGTAGATGAATAAATGACGAATGTCTTTACTATACCTTTTTACAAAAGAAACAAGACAGGTTAGCTGGTTAGCTGAAGGTCAGCTTTCAGCATTTTTTATGTTTTTCAACATCGGGCCCTCACTTAAACCTCTGTACATTTGAAAATGCTTCTCATCATCTGACCTCATACCTCCATTACATCAAGGACTTTGATACGCAAGATGGAAGAAGGTATTTCTGAGGAATCACATCTATTCACACAGTTCTTCCAACTTGATCTCAGTTTTCTGTAGTTACTTCTTCATTGTTAGAAAACATCATGACTTACAAATTCAAAGAAATGTTTACTCAGTCCTAAACATGAGTGTGGGTCAATGACTGAGGTCTCCAAATAAATCAATATCACTGGAATAGGCAAGCACCCCCTTCTGGGCCTCACATACTTCGGGACAGCGAAAGCAAAGATCGAAGAGCCCTTATTGGTTACCTTTCCAGCATGAAAAATCAAATGCAATTTGTCCATATTAGTGGACTTAGTCTCTTTCTGATTATCTGGTGCCACAAAGATGTGACCCATGTCTATGCCTCTGATTTTTAATAGACATATTTGCTGGGTCCAATAGTTCGGCAATTTGTACAGAAAATTAGACATAATTTGCCCTGAATGCCACTGGTTTCTCACATAGTTCAAAACAATGCCAGGCAGCTCAGCAAATAACTGCAGCGTCTCTGCAACTGAATCAGGCTGGAGACAAGATTTCCTTGCTGGAGTCCTCTGCTGCCTGCTTCAAATCCAGGCTTTCCACCAAATTCCAAAGCCGCCTACTCATGCTCATAGCCATCCTTCTAATTCCTCTTCCTTATCCTATTAATCGCTTTCTCCCTTCCCACTCTTCCTTTGAAACATTTGGTGTAAAGGGTCTGATGTAATGAAAAATGGGCTTGTTTTTCTCATTGAAATCAAGGATGTCAATGCAGGCTTTCCAACAGGAAGCCTTGTCATCAAGGCCTCATCATCACAGATACATCTGCTCTCAGACCCATACCTATCTTTCCCCACTTCTCCCCTAGCATTTCCAGAGGTGTCAGTGGATTTAGAATACCTGTGACTTTTAGTGATCTGTCCTGAGAGCCTGATAAAGAGATGGAAGTTGTACTTTTTTGTTGTTTATCATCTGGCAGCCTCCTCCTCCCCCTTGCTGTCCAGCAAGCTACCTAGATGCCTGCTGCCTCTTCTGATTATCTTGAATAGCCATTGTGAGCTTTTGGGGATCTTAAACAGCTTCCGTCTAAGTTGCACTCAGCCCCATCCCTAAATAAAGTTAAATAAAATTTTGAGATATGACATAGAAAAGTTTCTCTGAGGCATCCCAAGCTGATGTGAGACATTTGTGATTTTATCTTCCCTCTTCTGTCTCTGTATTTTCCTTCCCCTTTCCTTCCTTTCAGTTACTCTTCTTTCTCTGCCATTGGTTCCTGGATCTCATTTTTGTCTTCCCCCTTTTCTAGCACCAGAAATATCTCCCCCACTCCCTGAGAGCATTGCCATGCTGCGTAAAATGGGGTTTATTTCTCTGGGCAGTGTTGTAGCAGCTTTCTGCAGCAGTTTAAAGAGAAATTATGACAATAAGAACACTAAGATTAAAAAATTAAAAGAACATATCACAGAACAGACATCTTTTAATTTAAAATAATAATGAGGATAAAGCCTCCTTGAAGTGGAGCTTCACGGAATAGAAACCCCAGAGCATTTCCATAAGACTGAATAGATGGGGAAGAAATAGAAAAGACATCACACCCTTTCTCTAGGTTATTTTTTTTTCTTCCTGTAATTACCAATAACCCACTATTAGGCTTCAAGGACAAAAATAACTCTTAGACTGTCTAGATATCAGATCAGAACTAGTCTTTTTCCCCCTGGCAGCAGTTTGGAAAGATGATTCCTCACAGTACCTGAAGTCTGTAATTGTCAGATCACTCATTCCCATGGAGAAATCCAGGCAGGTGGTATCTGCCCTGTGATTATTTGTCTTCTTTTTTTACCTATTTCCACATCATCCCCAAATGTCAGATGTGGTACAGTGGAATATCTGAATTTTTTGGAGGGAAGGAAAAGAGATAAACTTTGAACTGAAGGAATAAACTCTGTCTACAAGGTTCAAGCAATGCCAACTTCCACGTTTAAACTCTCATTTTCAAACAGTTGCTGTGCAGTTTTTGTGATGTGTAGAGGCCCCAGGTGGGAGACAGGTCCCCATGTGTGAGGTACTGCACAAACACATTAAATTCCCTGACTTGAAGATCTTACGGTGTAAGTAGAGAAGACCAGGGAGAGGCTGGAGGGTAGAGGCAGAATGAGCACAATCTTTGTTTTACAGCAAACAGCTAAATTAAATGGTGTCCCCAGTGGGCTGAAAGAAATCTGAGGTAGAAATGGACATTGAACATCGATTACCTGAACCTCAGTATTTTGCTCATAAAGCAGTTTAGTCTTCAGGCAAAATCTAGCCTCAGGTTTGATCTTTCAATAACATTCTTTACTTTCTTATCATTTTCAGAAGCAATGGGCTTTCACACTGATGCATTGTAAGGTAGACCAGGCACAAAGGAAGAGCAATTCGCTGCCCATTCATATGCAGCTGTCTCTTGTGCAGAGCACAGCAGGTATATAACAGCTACCTAGCCAAACCACTGAGAATAAAGAAGACAGTGTTTAGCAGATACCTGGGCAGAATGACTAGCAGGTGGGGTCTAACCTTCATTCTTGAACAGAAGCATTATCAGATTTTTAATGATCACAGAGCAGGCAAAGGACATACACAGATTCCCTCTACCTTTTTCTCTGTGTGTATCTGTGTGTGGGTATAAGATCCTGTCTGCTTCTTGCAGCTGGGCCATGCCTAGGAGAGTAGGATAAGTTATCTGCTAATAGAGAATAGTAAAAAGCCCAAGATCAAAAGATAACAGTCTGTGCCTTTTCTTTCTCTTTTCTTTTTTTCTTTCCTTTTATTTTTTTTATTTTTTTTTTAGCCAAAAAAATCCCAGGGTTCTATTCTCAGCTTTACCGTTGAAGATGGGTGATTTGTCTCGTAATTGTGTTCACTGACTGCAGCAGATGGATTCATTACTAGGGCTGGTCAGAAATCTTTCAACACAATGTGTTTTTTTGTGTGTGTGTGAAAATGATGAATCATCAAAACTGAAACTTTTCATGAAGATATGGCAGTGCAGAGGAAAGTTTTGCCACAAAAGTTTTCACAGCTGCTCACTGGGGCTTATGATTAAAACCAGAGGAGCAAAAGCTTCTCATCATGGGACAGCCCAGAAGATTGGATATATGAGCACCGATGTTTTGAGTTTCTTTCATGCTTAATCTGGACAGTTTTAATTCTGAAGTGTGTTAGTTAATTTGCTACCGAATTATTCAGCACATTTCCTTATATATTTGTGTGTACATAGAGAAATGTAAACGAGAGTAGAAGAGGTTTAACAGGAAGAATGGAGAGAAAGATGATGGTATGCTGAACAGTTAAGTGAATGCAGGTCATGTCCCCTGTTAAAGCCACCGTATCTCTTTTTGGAGTCAGAAAAGCCTTAGCAATCCTCCGAGGCAACAGCTTGCTCATTACAGATCCTTCTGCCCAAAACCACCAGATCCCATTCCTTTTGCTTCAACAGAAATTACCAAAATAATCCAGAGGGGCTAATGCTCAAGGAACAGTCTTAAAGGCAAAGTCACTTAGCTCATGACTACGGCTGAAGAGTAACCTTCTACAAGAAAAGGAGGTCAGGAGCCTAGTTATCTGCTGATGTTTATATCCCATAAAGACTTTTCCCATCTGAGTGTTTGTTTAACTTGTATATAAACTATTGCTGATTGTACTGTTGCCTTTGGGATCCAATCTTATGCATGGCTTACCCTATGTATAAAGAAGTTTGTCTTGGACTTCCTTAGCAAATGTTCAGTCTAGACTCTAATAAGCACAGGGAGAAACACTTCCAACAGGAGTTACAGCCAACAAGAGGCCTATTGAGAAGACAGGCAGGACACCGAATGCCTGTTTAAAATAGGGTAAGGCAGCTTGCTAATGGGCAGGAGTTTGGCCCTGAGGTTTCAGCAAATGACGGTCATGTAAATGACAATCCCACTGTAGCACTGGAAAGAGTAAATCAATAAGACTGTCCAATCAGTGGGAACCAAAATAAGGAATAAATAAGGGACCACTGAGAATTAAAACATTAGACTGGGATTTATGTGAAGCAGAGTAGAAAGGAAGCGAAGGAAAAGATGTCAAATCTTCTTTCCCAAAAATAGCATGGGAGTCAATAAAAAGGTGTCTCAGTAATGGAATAAGAGCAAGAAGACCTAGAAAAAGTTGGGAGGAAAGGTGACATAAATCTAACCAAAGCAAAAATATGGATAGTCCTGAATTACTGTGAAGGTCCATTCAGTCTCTTAGCAGCCCTATCTCTTCCACTGAATTTTTCTTCCAGGCCAGTCCTAATGCCATTGAGGTTTTTCAATTTCTAGACTCTTACTCCTTCTGCAGTGACTTCCTTCTGGTTTAGAAACTTCTTCTGTTTAAGGAAAAGTAACCCTGAAAAATATAGTCAGGAAACCTTGCAGGACATCTGACAGTCACCATTTCTTTCTGGACAATTCATAACCTGTAAATTGCAGCAAGCCTGTTGTCCAAGTTGGTTAGCCTACCACAGTCCTCAAAGGCCCTCATATCTGCACTGTTGTCTAAGGTGAATAAAATTATACTAGTATTTGTTCACTGGAATTGCAAAAAAATTTGCCTCCCTTCCAGTTAACTTCTGCACCTTCCTCTTGGTTTCTTGAGACACCAAAGAAAAGTGTATTCACTGCATCACAAAAATTATAGGTCCAATTTTTAGGTAATTTATGCCAGCTTTTTCAACATTTTTTAAAAATTCAAAGACCATTCATCCTAAAAGCATCCTAAAGCTGTGTAAGACAACTTACACAGAATTGCCACAACAGTTTTCATCTTAAAATAATTTTTAAAAGGCCAAATTGTGAGTGTTTGATTGTTCCCTCATAGCATATTGTTCTCTTGCTTGCATGCATGTACATGTTTATATAATGTAACATTTAAAAAAAAGGTGACATTATTATGACTATCCTTTTGACGTTTCGTGAATCAGCTCAGACCACAGAGAAACAATGACTTAGTGTTTTGTTTTATCTTTCACCATGAAGTCAGCACAGGTTTCACCACCACCGCTCTCCTTCTCCCCTAAGGAATATTTTTATAGCTATGTCCAAACACAAATGTCAGAAGGCATTTGGCTTTCATCCATGCAATCTTTGTGCTAACCCCTTTATAGTTAAGGGTGCCATCTAAAGCTCTATTCTCTTGCATCATTTTATGTTTTTATTTTGGCAGAAACTTATTAGTATACTCTGTCAGGGCAAAACTTTGCACTATTTGATCACTCCTTATTTGCATTTTTAATAGTCCCCATTAGACAGGCTCTGAGCTAATTAGCCAAGCATCTGTAATAGAAAACTCTTGTTTCCTATTTTCAGAACTAAGAAACTAATCGCTAAAGCACTACTAGAACAATTAAGTAATAAGAAAATACTGTGTTAAGATTGGCAATAGAGCGGCTGCCATAAATCACTGCGGTAATGACTTGCAGCTCAAAATGTTCAAGTAGATAAACCTACTCACTAGTTCTGTGGTCTACAAAATAGAGATAGCCCAGATTATTTTTAAAAAATATATACAATGTATATGAAGTTATTCCGGTTTTGATGGGTTTAGAGGGCTTTTTAGTCTTTAACATGACAAAAACTATCCTGTGGAGAAATAAAACAAAATTACAGCTACCAAATTTTCACTGTGTTTGTGTAACTTACAGACATATGGGTTAAATATCAGTGAAAAATAATGAAATGCAGGCTTCTTAGCCTAATATTTAAAACCCTTTTTTTGTTCTTTCTGATTTCAACACAGACATTTGGTTCCTAAGTGACTTCAAAGTCAGTAGTCTCAGGACTTCAGTTGCCCAAACACTGATCTCTTTCTTTCACCTCCATCCAGCTACTACTGGAAAATTGTTTAAAGGTCATCAGACATTCATATTCAGGCAACAGATTTTTGCTTTGAGTAATTTCCATTCTTTTTCAGAACTTTATTTAGCATTTACTTTCAATTTTTCTATAATCCAGAATAACAAAAGTTGTCAAAAAAGGTTGGGTGTTTTTTAGTATCACCATCATGTTTTTCTTCAAGCAGCAGAATATGTGATGCATGGTCAGCTCAGTCTGTTGCAAACATCTATTCTGAGACGCTCCTTCAGTAAGACTGTTGTTAGAATAGAGAATATAATGTATAGAATGATTAATGATGGCCAGTAACCAAATGGAAAGTGAGTATCATTTTGTTGGGTGTTTTCAAATACATTCATTTTTTCCCCTGGAATTTCAAAATTCCTAAACCGTGAAAAATTAAAAAAAAAAAAAAATCAGAAACAGATGGTCTAAATTCCCAGTTTTGGAGAACATTAGTGAGTTCTCCATATAAAGGTATAATTTCCATAAGAGAATTCAAGTAACATGACAGCACTGACAAATAGGATTGAAAAATGGCCTTCTGTGAAAGGTTTTGGAAAATAAATCATAGTTATAGAATATCTCAGGTTGGAAGGGACCCATTAGGATCATCAAGTCCAACTCCCTGCTCCATGATTTCTCCAGGGAGACAGCAGATTGGGAACTGCAAATACCCTCTCTCTGATGACTAGTGACAAGACATAAGGAAATGAAATGAAGCTACATCAGGGGAAATTCATACTGGACATTAGGTAAAGATTCTTTGAGAGGGTGGTTGGTCATTGGAGGAGGCTTCCCAGGGAAGTGGTCACAGCACCCAGCCTGTCGGAGTTTAATGTACATCTGATTTTTGAATTTTCAATCCAGTCCCCTCAAAATGTTATTGGTATTTTAATATATTTGTTTTTTCTTACTGTCTTTATGACCTCCAAAATTCATTGCCACTACCCATCAAAGTCTCATGCTTACTTTATAATATTACAATTTAAATCGAAGGTCATGCTTTTTGTTTTCAATTTTTAAATTTAAAAAAATCTTAAATAATATGTTCTTGGAAAAAAAAGTGAATAAAATAATATTTTCCAGAAGCCTATTACAATCTTTTAGTTTTTGTTTTTAACTTCTACCAACTGAATTATTGATTTACCCAAGCCATCTAAGATTAGCTTTCTGAACAATGAGCATGGGAATAGTAAAATTTGGTTCCTGAAAAGACATAATATCTTGCTTTACATATGTCAATTACTACTCTGAATTCCGTTAACATTGTAATGAAACTAGAAATATGCTTAAAGCTATGGCACTAAATAATGATATATTTTAAAAAATAATGGAACTGCCTAATTACTTAATGTTATAAGAACATGTGGAAATGTTTTAAAAATGTGGTCCTATTATCTAGCTAAGCACCAGCAAGAGATATATTATATTTAAATATCTTTTACTCTAGAAATAGTATCACCATATTAATTACATGTTTGTATTAACTTGCCATTAAGAAGTACCGTAGAACTTATTTTGCAACTCAGTTTTCTTTAATTTGTTTTGTTATCTCTTCCTTGGTCTCTTGGTAAATTACAAGATTCTTTAAAAGAAGCAAGCATGAAAAATCCTTTAAAGAAATTCATGTTTCAGGGTATGGAATAACATAGCTAATCCCCTGATCTTCAGAAACATTCCCTGCAGGATTGAACAGAGCTCTGTGCTATAATGGAAAGAATGGAGAATTCTTTTGTTTATTTGTTTGTTTGTAATTAGGAAAGATTTTTGTTTCTGATCAAGCTGTAAAACATTCTGCCCATTCTGAAAATCATATTGAAGAGATACTACTCCTTAGCTGTGATTTAAAACTCCCTGCTATGCCAGGATTGCACTCTTACATATATATTGGCTTTTATATCCAAAAGGTGCGTGTTGGTCTCTGCTTTAGTCTGGCCCTTGCCTTTTCACTCAAGAGGTGGTTTTGATACACCTTGGTCCTGGCTTTCAGCATGTGGCTGTTCTGAGAATTCTTTAGGGTACCTGAACAGCAACTTGAAGCAAACTTCACCTGCCTACACTAGCCACTGTGGCACTGAAATGAGCATAAATGGTGAAGCGCTAAAGTCATTCTGAAGAGTGAGCAGAGCCAGAAATGGAGCTTGAGTTGGGAGATGACAGGCTGGTGAACTAGCACGTTGTGCTTGCCCATAACACTGCCTGCTAAGAGACAATAACTTTCCCAAAACTTGCCGGATGCAGCCAAAAAACCAATGACACAGAAGCAGTTGTGCTTGTTTCTTATCAGCAGGGATCCTATTGCCGCAAGCTCCACAGTGTTTTGGACTCCAGCTCTACTCATCAAACCATTCCTCTTGCTCCACTCGTCAAGCAGCTTACAGAAGGCAATTAACTATTGCATAGGCATTTGACTGTAAACAATTGTGGAACTCAATGTCCTGTAGCTTGGAGGGGGGGAAAAAAGCAACCTATGCTGGCTGAGCTGATAGTCAGTGACTGTGACAGTGAAAACTCTGGCTCTGAAAGACGAATGAGGCTGTTTTGAACAATTACTCTATCACTATATTCCACCACGAACTGTCTTCTATTGGGAGATTATTTCTTTTAGAGGGTCTGGCACTTGATGAGATTCAAATGCCAGGAAAACACTGGCACAGACTTTTTACTGTTCAGCTTGACCACTGCAGTCTAAGCAAACAAACAAACGAACAAAAAAAGCATGTTGTGTTGTGTGCTTTTTTGAAGCTCACAATGAGAGCTCAACCGTGGTAGGAGACAAGTGAACGAGCAATGCGGCATTATTCAGATAGCCCATGCAGCTGGATTGTACTACATAGCATACCAAAGACGGGATCCAGGCAGTTACACTTTGGAAGCCTCATATCAAGAAACAGGAGTCTCAAAAAAGCACACCAGCAATCTGCAGAGCTTTGGTAACAGCACAAAGTTTGTGCTGATAGCTTTGTGGGGGAAGTTATGATGCATCATTTCATGCAAGATATTCAGGAAAAACCTGAAAATCTCTCCCTTAAATGTCATAATGCCTGTGAACCTCACATCAGAGGTTTCTTCACTGTGACAAGAAGTAATCTTCTGCGTCAGGCCAGATGATTTATTTAGTCTCTTTCAAGAACTTCACATTGTTTATAGTTACCAGATATGAATTTGTATAGGTATTGTTTGCTGCATTTCAAGATGTTATCACTTGGCCACAAATACCCATCTCAAACTTCCAAGTAGATCCAGATTTACTTTTAACCACCTGAATTTCCATGGCGAATATGGTAGTCTAAATTCTTTCTGTGAAGAAATATTTCCAGAGTGATCCACCTCACCCTAAGACAGGTATGTACCTAAAACAAAACAAATCACCCTTTTGTCATTTATTCTTAGCACCTATAAGGGAATCTATAAATAAATAAATACATAGGCTAAATGCCTAAAGCTGGGGAAGGCAAATATCCTCCATAGTGATTAATATAAAGTCCACTGTGATCACTGAACAAACAAACATTAACAACAGGGCCCTGTGGACTGGCAGAATGTCAAGCCAACACCAGTGCCTGGGCAGAAGCTCAGGATGAGATATTGGCTCCTAATGAGATCTGAGCTTCCCAGAAGTCAAAGATAGTCTGCCATTTGCTTGAGAACAAGTTTTCTTGCAGATCTGTCATCTTCCAGACCTAAGCTATTAAAAGCTAGACAGATGTGCACACCAAATCACCAAGACTAGGGAAGGAGCTCTCCTTGGGATCAGAATGAGAGGCTGTTTGGGAGCAGGAGCAAGAATCAGCACAAGGAGGAGATCTGGGCAGGAGCAGGGCATAATGTGGGGCACAGAGTGTGGGGCATGAAGGCAGTGACCCAGGCTGTATGGAAAGGAACTCTGACCTCCAATACCCGGTGATGGCCTTTCCAAACCTCTCTCACCTTCTGTCCCACACACTACTGGATGCCAGTGTCACACATGTCCGTATCTGTGGTGAAATGCATGCCTTCAATGCCCCCTTCCTCTCCTGAGCCATGCAATGCCCTTCCCACAGCTCCAGCACTGCATGTCACACAACAAGACAGGGACTAAACAAGTTCTTACAGGGAAAAACCCTCAGAAGCACTTTCCCAGGACCCTGAAAATTGTTTAGTGTTTGTAACACTTTATACGCCCTTTTCACAGTGTGTGCTATGTCACCAGGCAGATCACAATTCAGATATTTACAGGCAGAATAGACAAAGTGCGTGCCTGTACACGTAAGAATTGCCTGGCGAACTTCCCTGCAGCTGCCTCCAGCTTTAGCCTGGAACTCAGCCCATTAGCCTGGGCTGTGCAACCCCAGCCTGGCAGGGCCAGAGTGCAGAGGTACACTGGGCTGCATAAGAAACCCCATTCCAAGAGCTCCATGGCTATCAACTCCTTCTCCAAACATGACCAGAACACCCCCTGAAATCCCTCTCCTGATCAATGCCTTAGCTCTCTTCGTCTACCACAACCTGGTATCTGCTCAGCTCTGCCAGGATAGCCAGCTCTCAAGGAGCTGCAGATATAAAACCTGCAAATTGTCAATATGAACTGTTCCTGCAGATGCAGAAATGGCCTCATAGGACAGTCTTCTGTACGTGGTTAAGAAGGTTAGGAAAAAATATACACTCCGTCAAGAGCGATTGATCTAGAGTGGTCACATAGTGATATCGTGGGTGTCAGTCCCTTCTCCCAAGTAAGAAGTGATAGGACAAAAGAAATGGCCTCAAGTTGCACCAGGGGGGGTGTAAATTGGATATTAGGAAAAATTTCTTCATCAAAGAGGTTGTCAAGCATTGGAACAGGCTGCCTAGGGAAGTGAGTCACCATGTCTGGAGGTATTTAAAAGATGTGTAGACATGGCACTTCGGGGTGTGGTTTGGTGGTGGAATTGGCAGTGTTAACGGTTGGACTCTGTAATCCTAAAGGTCTTTTCCAACCTAAACGATTCTATGACTGTATGATTCAATAGCAGCACAAGTCAGTTAGATAGGGGAATTCATCTTAGCAGTCTTAAATATTAGTAATGAAATTACTAACATTATATTGCTTCAACAGATTATTTAAAAGATAATTTACAAATTCTTCGTTTTCCTGGTCAGTTTGTAATTTCTGAAGACAAGCATCATCTGCTAAAAATTGTTTTAAATGTTCTAGCCATTTTAGAACCTGTTTTGGCTTTTAGAGCAATGGTCCAGGTATGCATAATGTCTATTTCTTTTAGAATGAACTTAACTTCATTGTGTATTTGGAAAACCACGATATATCCACGAAGTTTGTCTACCATTCCGCATTTAATCCTGGATGAGGTGGACACATTGGCCATCTCCTAGGACAGGGCTGTAGCAATCAGGGACATTCCAGAACATGCATGTCCCTATTATCAAATGGCACCTACCCATACCGCTGTGAACTTCCCACCCTAAACATGTCCAGGTTTGTTTAGGAGACTTGCAAAATGGTCCACCTCAAACCTGCCTTTTATTTTTGATTAATTATTTTCTATTCGTGTTGAAATTTTAATAATTAATTTCAGTAGCTTTTGTTAAATTATGTTGAATATGTTATATAGCTACAGTTCTACAGATATATGTATTTTATCTTCATATCTTTATGCACATATCTACACACGCAGGTTATATGTAAAATGTAGCTATGAATAAACAAATGACACGCTTACTCGTAGTTGAACACACATACACACACACACACACGTGTAAAGGGTTTATATTTTTTTATATGAGCACTTTGTGGTCCAAAAGAAATTTGCAGCCAGTCAAATGACGCTTTGAGATCACACAAGTATGGCATTTTCAAGAAATGTCAATCAATCAGCCAGCCATGGCACAGCATGAAAAATACATGGGCATATGATGTCAAAAAATAGCAACCTCGATGTACACACTGGGCAGGAGCTTCCTGCTGTGATGCACTTCCAGGGAAAGACAAAAGAGAAGAAGTGCCCGGTCCTGCCAAGTAGTCACAAGGCAGTGTGATAACCTGTGGGTCATGACCTTGTCAAAAATGATTGTTCCCTGTCATAAAATGTTGGCTGAAACAAAATGGTGGAAAGAGGTGGTGTGCACAGACCACATGGCTGGAGGACTGGAGGACACTTCTGGGGCATGTGGGATAAGTGGTTGCTGGAAGGGGCATTACTTTTGCCAAAATATAGGGGCTGGTACCTGTTTCTACCTATCTAGAGTTAGTAGTTAGTTCTTATACTGCTGAAATGCTTATGAGAGCTACTGCCAAAACCAGGAGAAGTCTGATATGTTTAGAGACAGACCACAAAGTGTAGGAAGAGAAAAAGTGGAGAATACAGGGAAATAAGGCTTGGTTTTTTGGAGAGAGATCTGCCGGTAGAAACAAAATGGACTAGAAGAGGATACAGCAGCACTCCTTAGGAGGACTAAGTCTCTGTTGAATATTTTTTTTTTTCCTGAGAACCAGTAAGAGCTTAAGGGAAAGTCTGGTATTTCCAGATGACAAGAGAGAAAACTGTTGTGAAGAGAGAAAGTCATAACTCTTCAGGAGTTGGTAGGGACATGCCATTCTGATGTTCTTGGTTCTGGATGATTGTGACTTGTTCACAAGCCAAACGGAAGCTGAAGAGGCTGAAGAAATAAAAATGGTGCACTGAAAGTCTAATGGAGCAATAATAAAAGCAGGAAGAAACATGCTGTCTGTATTAATCCTTTATTAAGATTCACCGAGTACAGCTGATAACATTAAGAAGCTGCCAATAAGATATGAATTAGGATCCACACCTCTGGAAACTGTAGCATCTGCTTCAAGTGCTCTCTGTTCAAAATGGAGGAAGAAGCGTGCATGTTATCTTCAGAAAGCTGTAAATCTGGTAAAGCAGTTTCACAAGGCAGGCTCAGTTCTTGAAAGTAATTCCTCGTTCGGATCACTGTCAATCCTTAGTCACTAGCTCCTAATTGATTTATCAGTTCTGTTAAGAAATTGGGAGATAACATCATTAAAAAATTGAAGCTTAGTGAGGTACCATGTAACTTGACATGAATATATGAAAGTGAATCTATGGTTGCCTCCGAAACATTGAAGCCACGTGAGCTATTCTTCCCAGTCCTGCAGTCAGGACTTACCCTTTGCCAACCCATTTATGATGATACCAATCTTATTCACATTGTTGTTCTCACTTGTGTAGTGCAACATTTCTGGCAATTACTCGACAGGGCTTTTAAAAAATATTTTTATTAGCTTTTTTTGGATAAACAAATTGGAAAGGGATATGTAAGAAAGCAGATCTAGGAGTAGAAAAATGTTCTATGGTTGATGAACGTCTCTCTGCTTTCAAAGACTATCATGAATATGAAGGTCACAAGCACAGTTCCCATAGGTAAGAACTAGGAGAAATATGAAAACAGGTCCAACATAGTCAGAAGCAAAGCAGAGTTTCCAAGATCATCATGGATGGCTCCTGAAGATAAAAGTTGAATATAGATTAGATGTTCAGGAGAAATGATTTTAGGACCACTTTAAGGTTAGCTTTAATTTCTGGTGTACAATTAAGCAAAGGACATTATCAAGTTCATATAACAATTTCTTGAAATAAAATCCTTGCTCAAATCCTGATCTAGCAGAAAATGGGATGGAATAGAATTACACTGACCTCAGTCAGTTGCATTTCTGCCCCAAGATCGGAAAATCAAAGTTACATTTACTGGATGGAAAATTCTATCTTGAGAAGCTGTGATCTTGTAAAAGACTTGAAGGAGAAAATGAGATTCAGTCATAGCTCATCAGCAGAATATGAGATCCAATGAGATGTTATGTTGCAGAGAACCAATATAATCCTTAAAGACATAAATGAATATATATCAAATAGGAGAAAGGAATATTTTAATTAGTTTGTACTTGGCATTGATATGACCATTATAGGAAAACTGTCCAGTCCTGGTACCTTCAGCTGAGAAAAGATATTAAAAAAGATTGGAAAGCGTTCAGGAAAGTTCCATAGGAATTATTACAGGTTTGAAAACATTGTGCAATGAAGTACTCCATGCTCTATTTAATTTTTCAAAAGGAAGATAAAGGCGTAACTAGACATGGTCTATAAATATCCACTGAAGGAATAAAAATGTGATGGTAGAAATTTCTTCAGTCTTAGAAGGAAAAACTTGAAAAGATCCCGGGGTCAGGAATTGAAACCTGGCAAACTAGTTCTGCAAACAAATACTCATTTTTAGCAAAAAATGGTAGAAAACAGCAGAATGACTGATCAAGAACAATAGTAGGGTTTTTGTCATCTGGCACTTTTGAACAAGGAAATAAAGTTTTTCTTTGCATATGGAATGTACTGTAGAAGCACAGATTCTAGATTTAAAACTGGAATTTCTTCAGGGCTCATGTCTTTATCTGAAGTACAGTCAAAAGTTCAAATACAGTGGGAAACTGGGCCTTTTCTCTAAGATGGTTCTGTAAAGAGTTTTCTGTGTATTCAGTAGAGAAATACTAACACCTTACATGGCTATTCACTCCACTTTCCTTAGGCATGGATCTCAGGTGGAATGAATCAACCTCTAAATATACCTGTTTCTGCTGATTGTGCAGGAAGGTTAAGGGAAAG
>NW_010426269.1:75428-82545 GCF_000710305.1 Buceros rhinoceros silvestris | reverse complement strand
GGGAAAGAGGGAAGAGGAGTTTAAGGTTGTCTGAACAAACATAGGAATCTACAGTTTTACCCTTAGTCCATCTCACAGTTAGTCTTACCCTTAGTCTATCTTGTAGTCAAAACAAAAAAAATTGCTATTTCCAGGACATAACTCAGCTTATCCTAAGGTGAACTTCTAAGTAGGGCTAAGAAATCATTCCCTAAAAACGCCTGTTTATTGTGAGAAATTGACAGTGCTGTTATCCGAGTTGCAGATGTTGTAGTCTCTAGAAGCTGTATGAGATGAATCCCATCCTAAATTAATACAATGATTTCTCATGGCCTTTAGGCCAAGAGGAAATTATCTGAATAATTAAGTGTTCAGGTATCACAATGATAGTCAATTTCACAAGATCTGTGAAGATTCCTAACTAGAACTGAAACAAAAAGAGTTGGTCTTCCTACCTTATTTAAATTTTGCTGAGTACCAACATTTTTCTACAGCGGTTCCATTTTGTCACTGAGAGGAGCTTTATTTTAAAGGACCAGGTCATGACTTTGGGTTATATTACTTTATAGTAGGCAATCTCAGTCCTACCCAGAATGCTTCACATGTCTGAGGTCAGACTTGTAGACACCTCATTAGCATCTTCTCAATTTAAAGACGCAAAAATCCCATAGGTAAGGTGAGACTCGGCATGGGTGAAAGGTGGGAAATCAGGAAACTTAATAAAGAGTTAGCAATCATGTTACCGTCTCACGCCTTGCATTCTATTACCCTAACAGCTGCCTTTGGTAACATAAATTATGTACCTATTTTGACTAAAAGAAACTGCATGATGAGTTGTGAGGCTTATAAAAATCTAGTCAACATTAGAAGAAGTGTCTGAATGATAGACAGAGAGGCAAAGTATAATCTCCGTGATTCCCTGATGAAACATACACTGAGGATTAACTTAATCCCTGAAGGAATGACAGCAAAAATAAGGTGAAAGACCAATTAGCCTTCTCCCATACTAATCCTGGTTAGAGCAGCTTATTCTTTTTTGTGATTGTAGAGACACTCCTAGCACCATGGAAAATCAAAACTGTACTGGCCATAACTTTTTTTTTTTTCAGAATAATTTCACTGCAGTAGCATACCAGTCCTCACTGCCTACAGGTTTGTCACATGCCAGAGTTGAAAGATTTCTGATCCCACGGTAAGATCTGGTGGTGGTAAGTCAAGAAGATAAGCCAGGCATGAAAATTAACTCTGGATAGAATGATTTTAAGTGGATTCTATTGAAATTAAATGAAAGGATGAAAGTAGGTCTGTAAGTAAGGTTTTCAGTGACAAAGGACAAAGGGAAATTAGGCAGAGAAGTCAACTGGGTGGAACAGATCTGGAAAATGAATACAAAGAAGCTTGCATATTTTCCTTTTCCAGCGTATCAAAAACTACTGAAAATTTCCATCTCAAGCAAAATTTAAACTTGAATAAAATGTTGATAGACTTTACTGAATGAGAAAGGCTAACAGAAAAAAACAGTAAAGAAAAAAGAACCACTGATAAGCCATAGAAGCCAAAAAACTCTCCATATAGATAGAGCAAAATTTTGTTTGTTGTGAAAAGGCTAATAAAAGAAGTATTCTTGGAGTTGTTCATGACACATGAGAAAGAGAACAACATATATAAAGTAAAAGATAAAGGCAAAAAAATTATCAGGCTTCAATAGTAAATATATAGCTTACTTATCAAAGGAAATTAAAATATTCAATCATCATTGAGGAAAATAAACAAATAAATGTAAACCCAGAACCGTTCAAATGTAT
Organism: Buceros rhinoceros silvestris; assembly: GCF_000710305.1. Lineage (NCBI taxonomy): Eukaryota > Metazoa > Chordata > Aves > Bucerotiformes > Bucerotidae > Buceros > Buceros rhinoceros. Next base: position 80,761 of record NW_010426269.1, on the reverse strand, counting down.
TTCAGCCATACATTTTACGAATTCACCCTAACTCTGTGGAGAAAATAGTATTTCCTGATTTAAGAAATAATGAAACAGCAGAGGATAAAACCCAAGCAAACAAACACAAAAAATTCTTTAATAAATTCCAGCTGACATCAGTACAAAAATTTGAGGAAAATAGGACAATCAAAAATAAATATCTGAATCTTCAAAAACTTGGGATGGATTTCAGCTTGATGTATGACAGACATGAAGTCTGACACAAGTAATTTTGATAAGTGGTTCGCCCTGGCCTCCAATCAGGAGATTTGGAGACGCACCGTACATAACGCTGCTGTCTCCTTTGAGAGCACACGTAGAATCAGTCTCGGTGAGAAAAGACAGCGCAGAAAGAACCGTGCCACCCAAGGAGATCTTCCGGTGTGCTCTTTGCAACCAGTCTTGCCTATCCTGCATTGGCCTTTTCAGCCATTAGCGCGCTTGCAGTAAGTGTGGGTAAAGCCCTTCCCAAATCTTCGTCCGTGAAGCCAAGCCGTGATGACGATGCTTATTTGTCAGTGAAAATCCATAAAAGAACCTGCAGTATTTACATTGTCTCTTAAAGTCTGAGAGACATAATTTTTTAACTATGTGTTTGCCACATACCTGCTTATAATGAAACTTTGTCTGAAAAAATCTGCTCTGTAGAGAAAAGTTCAATAGCAATGGTTCCTAGGAAGCTTGTCATTCAGAGTTTCAACTTCTACACTGTTTGATGAAAAGCAGTAATCTTTTGCATGTGTTGAATACCGACAAAGAAACGAAGTTGTAACTGCCTTGGTCAAAAAATGCAATACATTTCAGTTAATAAATGCATCTAAATGAATTATGTTGTCATGACTTCATAATCCATTACTCCTCACAGGGCAAAATAAACAGACATATCATAGCATGCCCTTTTTTTGTGAGAAGAACCAGTGCATCATGTGGTTGCAAAAATGTCTTCAAGCTGGGAACAGAATAGAAAAAACAGAGTATGCATTGTAGAAACAACAATGCCTCTAGAAATTAAAATAAGATTACCGCATTAGATTGTATAGGGTTTGCAGTAAAAAATACCTCAATGAATAGCTTACATTTTTAGCATAAAATATTCACTCATGGAAGACTTCATATAATTAAGAAATTTGTAAAGAAATTTTCGTTTAGAGCACCTAATTATTCTGTCTTCAAACAATAAATCGGTATGATTTTGGAAGTGAAAAGGAAATAGAAAACTCATCCCATCCTGAAGTTTAAGACTGATAGAACAAGTCACCTTGCAAAACGTGTATATATCTCAGTCACTAATTGTACTCAATGTCTAAAAGAATAGTGTGCACTAAATGCTAAACCACCAATGGGTGAAGATAGTTGAGCTGAATAACCCTTCCATCTTCTGATTTTGAGCAGAGTATCTATAAGAGGTTTGCATAGCATCAAAGGTTTCTGTTTCTCACACTGGCCCCCTACAGCAAACAGGCTAGTGGGGGACAAGAAGTTGTGAGGACAAACAGGCAGAACAGCTGACCTGAGTTGACCAGAGATATTCTATACCATGCAGTGTCATGCTCCACAATTAAACAGTGAAGGTTTCTCAGAGACAGGCAGAGAATCATTCCATTTGCGGGAGGAGGTGTTTAATTGACTTTGGTTGGGTTTTATAGCCCTCTTCACTTATAAAATTCCCTTTATCTTGTTCCATGGGTTTTCTCGCTCTTGCTCTTCCAAGTTTTCTCCCCTATACCACTGTGGGGGTAGGAAGGTGAGGCAGATGTGTGGGTGTTTAGTTGCAGTCTGGTTTCCACTCACCACAAATGGCCAGAAAATAGGACAGAACAAGAGCTTGAAAATCTGATTTTTTTTTCTTTTTTCTTGCCCTTTTGTTTAAATATTTCAGAACAATTACAGCCCTGCTTCTTTAGATGAGTTTTACAACTGCCTCCCTATAACATAGTTCCTTTTCCTTCACTGACGCTCAGAGATCTTAATTATGTTTAAGATCTCAAATGCAGGCATACTTTATTCTATTCATATGCATACTATTTAAGTTTATACATTTATCTCTTGTGTCTAAGTCTTGCACAATTTTTTTTTTTTTTACAGGAGAAAAAGTAAAGAGCTGGTGTTATATATGAAACAGACAGGTAGTGTTTCACTCAAGGGAACACCTCCTCTAACGATTATAATTTATAAAACAAAATATCCTGAGTATGACACTAGTCAATTTAGTCTGATATAAAACAGGGCCTATGTTTTCTTTCATTTATATTTTTATGATACGTAATGTCTTTATAATTTCCACCACTCACATCAAAGCTGCCAACTGCTGAGTGTCTAAATAAGTAGCATGTGAAGAAAATGAATGAATTGCTAAATGTCCCATTACGTCCGTGGAGAATACCCTTGCATTTGGAGTCAGGAATCTTAAAATTGAGACGACAAATGAATGGTTTTCACTCCAGTGGAGTGAGGGTTTTGGCAGTGGCAATTCTATTATGTTCTGTGTCTGAATGGAAAGAGAAAAACACAGACTGAGAGAGGAATGAATAAAATACCAAACCCATACAAACCTATTGCAACACCTCAGCTCCAGGACTGAATGACAATTACTTCAAGTGAAAAAGAGGAAAATTAACTTGGTAAAACTTGATGCATCTAGAGGTATGTTATCTCAAAGGGCTGAAATTATTTTGGATATACTGGGGTGTAAATAGGAATGGGAAGATGAAAATTTTTACTGTTTCTATTTTCTAAATCAGGAATTTTTATCTGTTAATGCCTAAAAATGGTTGGATTCCTAGGCACTTTAGCTATGGCTGTTAAATGATATAATGCCCAGAAGGACTTTCAAGCACGTCTGATCATGTTAGTGAGTTATTAGGACTAACTCTGGTCCAGTTTTGGTTCATAACAGTTAACACACTGCCAACACCTGGGAGCATTTTAGGACTTGGACCTATCTACTCCGAATAAGTACTCCAGGTGACTCACCCTTTTTGGAAGCTTAGAGAATTCACCCCCGTAGACCCAAATATATTTTGCTGCTTGACCCCAATGACCAGAAATGTTCCTGGTCCCACTTAATTTTTCAGTATAGATCCATCCTTAATGATTGTCATAAATTGGATACTAAGAATAAAGTAAAATTGCCTAGACATAATTATGTAGCGTCATTTGAGATGCCCTTGGGCATCCCTTTTTGTTGCCACTTCAAAAGAAGGGAAAGGTTTTACCTCCCTACAGATTCTGTCCCATCTGCTAACCTCACACAAATGTTTTACATACACTGTAGCATCTAAAATGATGTTATTTAAATGACTAGACAACTAGATAGAGTAGTAAAGGTGGGTTTCAGCTCCAGATTCAGAGACCTGAATATGGTAATGACAATATGATTGTTCTCCTTGCGGTCAATGGAAATTCAGCCAATGCACTGAAAAATCTAGAAAGCTTTATGGCTGAAAAAAAAAAAAAAGAAAAAGTGGCATCTATTTTAGATCAAGGTGACCATATTGGCCTTAATCCCCTTTGACCATGAGGGATCTCAAATGGTCAGCTCACGTATAACACCTGCAATGCAGACACATAGCTTCCAGTGGTGGAATGCCCTGGGACTAACACAACGTCATCCTGACTTACCCTGTAATGCTGTCTCTACTGATTGAGCTAGTGGAAGAAATAGTTTGTATAGCAGGAAAACACCACCAGAAATCCACAAAGAGGAAGACTTGACTTACCTAAGCTCTCAAAACTCTCCCGTCTTTCCCTCTAGTTCACAAGACTTTCCTCCCCGTGAGAAGAAGTTGACATCAAGCTGTTGAAAGGTGATTGAAATTATTTAGTCTTGTTACACAGGTTCACTATTGGGATGAATGCTATTGAAAAAAAAAAGCAAGATGAAGGAATTGTGTTTACTCCTAGGACATAGGTAAGTGACTATCTTACCAAGAAACCTTGAAAAAATCCCTGAACATATTATGTTATAGTAAGTAACTGTTCGATGGGTGATAAAAATCAAGTCTTAAATTATAATTCATGAAGTAAAACCAGGATGTCATGTTGTGTTAGGGTACTCTGGGTTTTTCTCTCTTTTCTTCTTCTCTGTGTATTAATATGAACTGACACAAGAAAACAGTCATTGATTTATGTCACTAATTTTAGGATATGAGGCTTTTTTGGTTTTGCTGTTGCTTTTGTTTTTACTATTATTCTTACTGTTATTGTTATATTATCCTTCATCTATTACTGCTTTTTTCACACCAAAATTTGACAGGTGGATAATGAATATTGTCTATTGTGCCATTGCTATGATTAGAAGTAGATAGCACTTGTTCTGCTATTGACTCATTTCTGCTATTGACAAGCTAATTCTGATTTCTTTTTTTTTTTTAGCTTATCAAGACGTATTGTCAGCTGAAGTTTATGTGTCTTACGGTTAGCAAGCCAATTTTTTAGTAAAATTGTAGGATCCAGCCCATTAGTTCATCAGTCAATGCATAAGGTACTTTTTATTGTATGCAATTATTTACCTCTATTATGGCAGCACTCTAAGTCATTAGTTGTGATCAAGGATGAGTGAGCCCTATACCAAGAAAACATCTTGGAAAAATCATGAGACCTTCAACTAACCAGTTGTCTGTGTAGTCAAGGTGAAGTGCCTCACAGTATCACCATTTTTAGTTGTCAGTTAATTACCTAATCCAGGCTAATCTGGCTTCTCTCTACAGTAGCTCCGGGGAGCATTTCTTCCCATTTGTTACATTTATCTTTTGCTGATGTGACATAACTTCTGTTAACTATCTGTGTTTCTCTACTGAATATAGAAAGAGCCTGTATTAGTATTAACTTTTTGAGTGACGGAGTTCATAGGATCATCGGAAAATTCAGGTCCTTAAATGGCCATCTTGTCCGAAATCTTGTTCAAAGTAGAGTCAGATGTGGGCTCCTTAAGGCTTCTGTGAAAATCTTTAAGAATGAAGACTGCACAACCTCTCTGCACAATCCATTTGGCTGCTTGGAATGGACAGAGTTAGCTAAGAGAAATCCTGGTTTAAGGATCCCAAACTAAGGATGCATAAAGGAGTAGTAGTGAATTTAAGGTTTGAAATCCAACCTCAAGACTGGTGTCAATGTCATACAGCATGATAGATACTTAGGAGGTATCTCTGCATAACTTTACCTTAATGCGTTATTGACCATCTCTAAAATTAAGGAATTTTAGTTAGCCACTCAAAGTTCCTTGGGGTTTTTTTTTGTAGTATTGGCTATGATAACATAGGATGCACTCCTGCTGGAGTTCCAGGTTTTATGTAAAACACATTTAGGGCACA
>NW_010426269.1:44977-75370 GCF_000710305.1 Buceros rhinoceros silvestris | reverse complement strand
AAGTTCCAGTTTCTATGTAAAACACATTTAGGGCAAAAAAGTCTTATTAAAGTGCATAGTAAAATATATAGTGAGCCTAGAGTTTTCAGTTTACAGGGCAAATTATTGTCCCTGTAAATGAAAAAGTAACCTCCGGTGGGCAATAATGCCTGAAGCTGAATTATATCCACTTTTTCATCCCATAAGTCAATAGCTTTCCACTATAAACATCAGCTCTAGTCAATATGATATGCTGCATACTGATATATTGACTAATGGTACTATTAAAAGCTCAGAAAATGTCAGCAGCTGGGAATTTCTCATGCATATACTTCTGCATTTCAGTAAATAAGGGTGCTCTGTGTAACTTATAAATCCATGCCCAGTTGGGAACAGTCTTTGTAATGCTCCCCTTTTTGTTATCCTCAGGGATGCAAAAGTTCACCAATGCCTCCACTCACTCAATTTTTTTTCCCTTCTTTTTGTAAAACAGACTTTCTCATTTTATAAAGGAAGTCATCCAGAAAATTCCCTGTTGCAATGTAACCATAAGAGGTAACATATAATTATTCTTTCTCTTCTTCATATAAAACATGCCATAGAGTGAGGTTTTTCTTTTTTTCTTTTACAGTGAAGACACTGACTCATTTCTCCTTTGCTGACAAGAGTGTCTCTGAAGAATGAATTTAGATGTCAGGTAAATGAGAGGTAACCTTATAAGTTTTCAAGATGTGTTTGTTTAAGCAATAATGATCAAGGCCAAAGGTAACTTTTGGAGATTAGTGAAGAGTTGGGAGGAGCCGATAGCCTGGTGAACACCTAGAGACCGTTATCACCAACCAGTCATTAATTCGAAACAGATGCCGTATGTCAAGGTGATCCGTCTAAGGCAAAACAGAAAAAATCCCAGCTATTCTTTTTGGTCAGATAACTTACATTTAGTTTAATCTGAACATTTCTAGAGTGTCCAGGTTTGAGCTAAACTTCCTGGTTTGAGCTGGAACTTCCTTGTTTTGAGTTCTGGACCAGTATAATTATATTGGTAAATAAAATATTCTGGGAATTTTTGTTTGTTTGATTGGTTGGGTTTTTTAAAAGTTTATCAAACTAAGAAAAGGTATTGGCATAGAAGCCAATTGAATTGTCAAAAGAATTCACATAGGTATGTGAATCAGGTGTTTCCAGTTCTTAGTACACTTTTGGTGTGCGAATGTCTTATTTGCACCTACAATTTTATTAACAGCATGCCTAAGTTAGGAATGAAAATGTGTATGTATTTGTGAACCTGGTCTGAGGTGCCTGACAGTTTGTCAATCACTACTTCAACATCTTGCAGTCTTGTTAGTCAGACAGATCATTTGAATTTTGTTCAGCTATACAGATGTCACTTTCCATCCTGCTAGTGGCTGCTCACCATGAGTGTCATATGACATCATTTGTTGACAGTCTGAAAAGTCCTTCAGGATTAAGGGCAGCAACCAAAGGAATAGTGATGTTGGTTTTGTTATGAACTAGATGTGCTTTTTGGGAAAAATAACTAAAATGTCTGGACCAATAATGGCATTCTCATGAAAAAAATAATTAATTTCTCATTTTTTAGAATGTATTTCTTTCCTCCAATTATTGCTATTGCAGGTGGGAATACATTTCCCTGTGTGTTTTTAGCTGTTTCACTTTTTCTGCAAGCAGGTAATTTTTTCCCTTTCATGGTAAACACCATTTTTTAATAGCATTTATTTATTAGAGTACAAGATTTTCATGCAGGCCTAGGACCTAAGAGCATGTACCATTTCAGAAACTGACATACACCACGTGTATCCTGGCAAACCTTTTTTAGATGATATTTATCCTGTGCTTCTTGTGCATTGACAAATTAACTTTAACAGATACCCAAGAGGGAATAGCAGTTCACCACAGAAGTTTTAAATTGGACGATCAACGCCTTGGAATGTTTAACAGAAATAGAAACAGTCAGGAAAAAAAGGTGTATCCTAACGACACTTCCAGCATTTTTGACATTCCAGCTGCTGAGCATAGCTCAACATGGGAGGGCATAACCATGGAGGATTTGGGGAAATACCATACATTTTCAGTATTCAGCTGGCAGGGAAATACAAAAAGGTGAAGAACATGAACTATAAATCCTACTAGGAAATCTGCAGATTTATTTCTACATTCAAATTATTTCAGGTTTATTTGAACATTTTTGAAGCATTAATTCTGGCTTTTTTGTTTTGACTTTAAATGTACCTTTTTCATTTTTGAACAGTTAAACATTTGTGAAAAGAAAATAGTCTCAATACTTTTTAAAAAACAGATTAATTATAAATTCAGTTTTCTATAAAAAGGAGATTAAATAGAAATTTTTCAGTCTAACCTATAAATAACCATGATTAATCCTGATGCATTTAACATCACTTTTTCAGTTGAGAAAATAAGAGTAATGGTAATTGTTGCTACTCTCATAGGAGCTGTGAGCATGAATGGACATTCTTATGCTAAAATGTGAAATGACAGATAATGGATATCTCCAAAGTATCCTTGCTTTGGGTTATACCTGCCAAAGGCAAATGCAGCTATGGGAATTATTATACACAATATCTCATTTTAGTATCAAACTTTTCTTATCAGCATGGTTTATTAAATAATTATCATAGACTTTAATTTTATTACCCAAGAAATATATTAAAAATGTAGATCTTTTATAATTTCTTCAATTAACAGTAGACACTTCTTGATTACTTTCTAATTAAATCATTTCACTCCAAGACTTGGTAATTACAACAAGAAGTTATTAAAATTAGAAAACATTTGCTAACTCAGTACTTTTGATTATTAAGCCTTTATCATTTAATATCGCCAAACAGTCTATGAAGATATATGAGGCTGGAAACTGATTTTAATGTATTCAGCTATGATAATTAACCACAGGTGTTCCAAACAATGCAATGCCTCTTTCCTGTCACATAGTTTCATTTGAAATCTATTGTTCCTGTCATTGAAAGGATTTTTCCTCTTATTAAGGTATCTTTCTATCGACAATATATTATTGTTCCTACTACAGAAAAGAATAGTCTTGATACTAGTCTATTCATCTGGAAGGAATAGCAATGAATAATATAATCTATATTAATTGGTCTCTATATAGGAGAAGATAATTTATATGTATTTACGTAGAGTATTTAAGTGTGGTGTATCCCTACATGTACATCACAAGGAGTCAAGCAGAGTCAACAAACAATATGCTTCATAACATAAATGAGAATTCTAGTCAAGGACAGTTTCACAGAAAACTCTGTATTGAAGAAGAAGTGCTATCTAATATTCACTGTGCTCAGAGAGGACAGCGTCAGCAGTTTTCCAAAACCTCACAGTAGAAAGAGAAAGAAAGCAAACCTATCCGCTGGTGTGCAGTTTAATAATCTCTCAACTTGGACTGAAATGCTGAGATGACCTAGGCCTGCTTCATATAGGAGTCTTCACTAACAAATGGGATGAAATCCTGGCTCTACAACAATAGATAAGAGTTGCCTGCAGCTCCTTGTCTGGTCAATGAAGGGAGATCAGTCCCTTCACCAGTTAACTGAGATCAGAAGAGGACTGAATTAACATCTGGAAAAATTAAGTTCCTGCTTTTAACATCATGGAGTGTTTTGTATGACTGTAACTAGACAGAAGCTTAGGGAACAGTGAATCTCAGCCTTTTTGAGTGTGTTCTTCAGTGTTTGGTTAGACATCCTGGACAGGTCCTTGATTATTACAGCCTTTTTTTTAATGATTATTTTATTTTTTCACTATGGACAATGAAACTGTAATCTGCTCATGTTCAAAATTAAGAATTCTTCAGGATCTCAGGCAGCTCCTCTTTCACTTCCTGTCATCCATTGTCTGATAAAGAGAACAGTTCCAGGAATTAAGGAATAGCAAATTTGGAAACAGTCGTTAAGAAAAAAAGAAAAAGAAAAAGAAAAAGAAAAAGAAAAAGAAAAAGAAAAAGAAAAAGAAAAAGAGTAAAAAAAAGAAAAAGAAAAAGAAAAAGAAAAAGAAAAAGAAAAAGAAAAAGAAAAAGAAAAAGAAAAAGAAAAAGAAAAAGAAAAAGAAAAAGAAAAAGAAAAAGAAGAAAAAGGGTATTTATAGATTTTTTCTAGAATTTTGATGCAAAGCTGTGAATGAATACAATATGAATCAAATCACTTTTTTAAAACTCTCAGAGAATCTTAGAGTCATTAATTTAATTTCATAACATTAAGAGAGTTTTGGCAATTATCTGCCTTTTCTTATGGACCTCAACTAAGAGTCACAAGGCTTAATTAGTGTGGATCCTTTTAAGATGGCTTTATTTACTTGTTTGTTTGTTTATTTTCATAGGAAATTTGTCATATGGTTCATTTCTATATGTCTCAGATTTTTCACAGAAATTCACCTGGTGATCAGAACACCTAAATGACCTGATCATTACACACTATCCTTATGATGCCTGTTTTTCCAGTAACGATTCTTAGAATCCTGCCTGTTGCTGGATTGATTCTTCTACCCACACAAGTCTGCAAATACGGTAGTTTTCCCTAGTTTATTGTCCAGTATTATTTCCAGATAATTTATAAGCTGTTGTACAGCAAAACTTCAGTAACTTCAGCAGAGCTGTGCAACACTCCATCTGAGGAAGTAGCTGGGTGTTTCTGACAGCTGCTGATGAGAACCCACATAAAATCAACTCCTATTTTTTGATTACTTGTGTATTATTGTCAGCAATCTCTTCTCAAGCAGTAAAACAAAAATCTTTTACAGTATGAAAATTGTAAGACAAAATGTTATATATGAGCTTTCTTTAAAAGAAAATCCAATGATGCTTTTACTCTCTTTTTTTTCTCACCAAAACATCCAATTTCCCACACATTTTTTATTTTCTTCATGATGAAGAAATTCAGAACTTCTGCCCACCTCTGCCCCCTTTTTAGAGGTTACCCCTAATAGCAAGGTATCACCGAACAAAAATGACCATGAATAAATTCCATCTCTACACCACCCTAATGACAAGGCATACACTAAATTCTTTTTTGAACCAAAATACTGCTGAATTCAAAAGATAAACTTTTCCTGTACTAACATAATTTAACTGATAATATTTCTGTGCATTACCCAAAAATTCAGAAGATGTTTGATATTTCTGATATTTCTTGCTTATATGTAGGCATTCAGGACTTCCTTTCCTGTTAGCTGAAATTTTTGTGGGAGACAAGAGTTGGACAACTACACTCGCTTTTAGAATGATCTAGCAATCCCATTGGGTTCCATGGGCCAGATCACTACAGCTGCTCCAAGAGAATGGTTTCTTTATCAGCTAGTAGCGCGCCATATCTTGCCTTTTACCTGCCATCTCTCTGCTTTGACTCTCTCATTATTAATATGCAGCCTCTTAGGGATTGTCTTGAAAGCACCATGAGTGAGGTCTTACTGAGATGCACTTCAGACTTGTAGACAGATGCCTTCATTGATTTCAACATAACTGGATACTTTGGGAGGTCTCTCTGGATATGCACGTTCATAGCACTTGTTTGAATTAGGGATTTGTAGTGTCACCAGAAGGTTGAGATTTCAGTGCAGAAAAAAGTACAAGACATTGACAAGATGGTTTCGTATGCTACTGAACTCATAGCAGCATTTAACACTGAAGTAGGAATTCTAGGGGAAAAACAAAACAAAACAAAACAAAACAAAAAACCCCAACCAAACTGAAAACAGGTCTAAAACAGCAGAAAATTTGGGTTCTTATGTGTGTGTGACATCCATTCGTGACACCCACCCATATACACAAAAGTACAGCTATAACCCTTTTCTCTACGATAACAATGCCCTAAAAAATCTGAAGTGTAGACTAAATTCCTCATTTTCTCCCACCTGTAACAGTCTCTTGCTTAAAAGTGTCAAAACCCTGCTGAGCTGCAGTTAATGCCTCTCACCTGTCTATAAAATACTCTGCTTTGCTTACCAGTCTTTCGCAGCCAGATGCTCCCTTGCATGATTATCGGAGCTGATAAGAAATTTTTCAGCATTTGTTTTCATTGCTGTCAGAAAAGACTGATTCACTGAAATGAAAACTTTTCACAGGAATTCAGCATATTTAGTGTGTCTTAGCTATGTCAGGAAAGAATGCCAGCAGCCCCATAAAATTCAATATCCAAACAACGTTGGAAGACTCAGGTTCAAATGCCTGGTCTGGTTATTTCCCACAACACACTGTTTCTCCCACATCAGAGGAGGACCTCACAGACAGTATACTACGTGGTTAGGTCCTTCTAGTTGAGTGTGCTTTAGAAACTGAAAACATTTACCAGCTTCCTATTCAGCTCTCCTCATGAGTGACTTTAGAACACAGCTTCTAAACCTTTTATATTTTGCAGTCAGTTATGATATGACATGCTGAAGAAAGGAACAATAAGTAAAATTGTGGACTAGATCCTGACCTCTGGCTATATTATAACAACACCAGTAAAATCAATAAAATTTCACCAGATTTACAAAAATGTAGTTGACAACAGAACTCAGCCTCTTATCTCTCCATGTATCATCACTCTCAGCACCCCCTAAGTGCTAGCACCACCACACTGCTGCTGAGGCTGGATCAGTGGGGTGAAATGAATTTCCTCGCAATTTGTTTCATGATCCCTGCTGAAGTAAATCTCTCTGATAAACGGATGGACCTTTCCTTTGGAGCCACAGATCTCAGCTGTGGTGCTGTGGCCACCAGACTTTCAATAGTTTAAATTACTTGATAAATTTAATTAGTCCAGTCAAAAGGTCCAGCAGTTCTTACAGCTCTGCTCAGGAAAGAGGAGAGGAAAAGGATCAGTGCTTTGTTTACTTACAATGTTGCTCCTGACGCATGAAGACACACCAAAATAACTGCTGTTTATTTTACAAGATGGAAAAAATATTGAACGCCCTCTGGTCATAGAAGCCATTTTCTTTTGGGATTACAAGTGCAGAGATGAATTAGGTACACTTAGGATCAATATCTGTTTCTCTTCTCAGCTCAAGATGGGATTTGTCAAAATTCGAGAGCAGCTTCTATTGAGTGTCAGCTACAAATCCTTCCAGTACTGAGTCATATACTCATTGAAAGTTGAAATATAAATGGCAAAGGGCTTTTTCAGCTACAATATCCGAGGTCAGAATGGTAGATCACCTTTCTTCCTTCTTTTTAATGAGCTTTAGTTTGATGAAGTGACCTTGCAGGACTGGAATCTAAGGACGTACAGGGTCTTTACAAGCTCTGGCTATGTCAGGTTCTGTGTAGCTCAGCTCCAGGAAGCAAAAAGCACCACACAGTATAATGGAGGTTTCAGGACCTGGTCATTAGCATTGATAAGTGAAAGATAACAGCACATGCTGAGAAGATTTTAATTGAATCTTGAATGTGGTCTGAATACAAGGGGAGGAATTAGCTATGCCTACCCGTTTTCAGCATGGTCAACAAGCGTTAATAAGCTGCATCCCATTTCTAGACGCTGCATATGAAAAACAAGGGTGTGTGGCAATGTTGAGAATGTTAATGACTATGGGAATATCCTCATGTTTATATGAGGTGGGATGCTAGTCCACAGTCCAGAAATCCAGGAATCTCAAAGCAGATCATATCCCATCACCAACTTGGAAACTGAAACAATCTCTGAAGACAGAACCATGATGGAGAATCAAAGATGTTCATCCCTCAAGACTGGATTTTATTGTGTAGTTTGAAAAAAAAAATCTTTTGTAGAAGAACAAATCAATCCCACATGCCAGCTGACAGTAGAAGTTAGGTCTCGCCATTTGACTTCTCGGTCAGGGTAAAAGCAACAGAAACAAGTAAGAATCATCTGGATCCAGGATTAAAAAAAAAAACCAAACCAAACCAACTCAATTCTTTAAGATATTGAAAGATTTCCATTTTATTTTAGTTTCTTTGGGATGCATGTTCAGCACTGTATTTATAAGAATAGCTTAAGGCTTTAACTATCTTACTTTGAGAGAAATCAGATTCTCTAGTGAGGGTGAATGTGCAAAAGAATAGGTCATTCCATAGATTGATAGACAGACAGACAGTTTTTTAAGGTCATATGTGACCATCAGGTTGTGTAGTCTGATGGTCTGCCTAACGCCATAAATTTCACCCAGTTCTGCCTGCAGATGGATAGACGGAAAGGTACTTCCCTGTAGAGCACTTTGCATGATTGAAGCAAATGCTGAATTACTTTTTCCATTTAGGATTACAGGATTCATACCTGGGCTATCTGTGTGTCATGAGGCAGTCATGATGAGGCTAAATTTTCAGCAAGTGGGCTAGGTTGGTGCACCTCTAATTGGTAAAAACATTGAGTCTGTGTCTTATGTATGCATTATTACTGCAAAGAAATTAACTAGGGAATTTGGATTGAAGGAGCTGATTCTTTTTGTTAAGTGGAAAAAATACTGTATAATTAATATTGAAGTCAATAACAAAGCAAAACTAGGCTTCTCATCCTTGAAACTTCACTGACTGGAAAAATTAGCCCCCTCTCTCTCTCTCTGCCTCCTTCTCTCTTTTCTCTCTCCCTCCTTTTTATTTTTTTTTTTAATTATAACTTGCTGAAGCACTCGATAATACCCTTTTATCTCCTTTAATAACTACCCTATCCTAGATTTTTCTAAGCATCCTTCCGCACAGCATCCACAAATCCACGAATGAATTGCTTTTAAGATTGGCTGACTGACTGATCTCTGAGCTCTGCCAATTTACTGATCCACGGCTTGTTCCTGCAGTTCCTCAGGTTCAGTGCAGACTGCAGGGTGGGAGCAGAGTGGGAAAAGGCAGTTATTCTCTCCTGGAGAGCTGCCACCTGTACTCAACATATCTCCTCAGCGTCATGAGTTCACTGCAGCACTTTAAGGAGTCCACAGAACTGAAAGACAGGCTGACCTCACAACGTCCAGAGATAGCAGTCATTTTTTCATCTCTGTAGAGGTATAGAGTAAGATAATGGAGGTAAAATGATGAAATAACCCACTTTATGGCCTTGGAGTCCTCTGACTGCAGTTTACCTCCTCACATTTCAAGAGGAACTTGAAGAAAGAAAGAATTGCTATTTTTCATTATTTTCTGTTTTATCAGAAAATATTTAGGTAACATTCCTTAAACAACCCTCAAACATTCATTCTTTAGATTACTGACATTAATTAAGGAGCCTCTACATATGCAGTGAGTAAGATATACCATACTGGTTTTATTGTATTTTGTCTCTACGTTTTTGTTGATTATGATGCACCCATACCTATCGTTGGACATATTTCACTATTTTCTCATCACTTACATTTCTTGTGTCATTTTCTTGGCCTTTTTTTAGACAGACATTTTCCAGCAAGAACCTCACTGAATGTTCCTCACCCATTCCCAGTTACTCTGTTTACTGTGTAGACTCTGCTTGTGAAAAATAGAACCCTATCAAAAGTGATGCATATACAAACTTCTGTCCATAGCTGTCACTAAAACTATAACCTACCACGTTTTTGGATCTGATTCAATACTGAGTTCTGCCTGGAAAATGCAGCAGCAAAATGGTAGCATATTGAATGTATGTAGTTATTACCTGCCATAGTTTTCTTTGCAAAATTGTTAATGACAGGTGGCTTAAGAGAGCAGAGAATCAGGTTTGTTCACATCAAAATACATAGGCAGAAATTACAATACATGCAGATGGTCTGAAAAGGTGTACTTTCTTCCATTTCTTGCTTATGATCTCTCATAAAAAGAGCTTTATTTAAACATTAAGTGAATAGCAGAACACTGCATAAAGTAGGAGAGGCTACCTAAGATGACAAATCCTGTCCTCTGATACCAAATGCAATTACACCGATCATTAGGTCTCATTTCAAAATTAAAATTAGTCCATTTTCCATTGCCACTCCTTCTATTATTAACATAATATTCCAGAATATTTTTTCTTATTGTCAGAGTACTTTAATAAACAGATTAAAAGTATCCATGATCAGCAGATCTATTTTATTTTTTTTTTCCTAAGGAAAGTAAATGTGATGATTTGATTAGTCAGGAGTTTCAAATTTTGCTCTGACCATAACATTCAATTGACATTTACCTATAAATAACAAAAATGTACACAAGACAGAACAACAAACAAACAAACAAAAAACTTGCTTCCATATTGTCTCAAAAAATTACAATAGTCATGGACAGAACATGACGTTCATAAATTACAGCTTTGTTCATGTGTCATTTCATTCTCTGCCAGATTGCTTGTCTGGTTAAGTCAAATCATATTTGGCACTGGGGTATTCAGTACCTGTACTTCCGATTATACGTAATGAAGTTAAGTTAGTTGCCAAATGAAGGATATTTCTTCCACAGTCCATAAAATATTAAAAGGATGTCCAAAAATTATATCCACATCCATAGGTGCAAGGTGAAAAGTAAATCTCATGAAGATGTTATTTAGTAAACAGACAAAGTTATAATGCTTGATAATCAGAACCAAAAGTAAAAAAAAAAAAAAAAAAAAAAAAAAAAAAAAAAAAAAAAAAAAAAAAAAAAAAAAAGGAAAATTGCTCTCAGACCAAATCTAATAGGTATATGGTATATCTCAAGTATTTAACCAACCCCAACACAGACTCAGGAATAAACTAAACAGTGTAGTTCTGCCTTGGAAAACATCAGTCTTGAGATGTGTTCAGAGTTTTAAAGCAGTGATTTTAAGGCACTCACACAACTGACAAAGAATTATGCTGCCCATCTAGATTTATTTAACCGAGATGATTAGGAGGTTCCAAATTAGGATTTTTATCAGGTTAGATATTCTCTGTAGTCAATGGAAGAGGAAAATCAGCTCCACAGACTGAATGAGGAAATCAAACAGGCGGACAAAAGCCTCAGAACACCTTGAAGTCCTGAGGTTTAATTAAAGAACAATACAACAGAACTAAAAGATGAAGATATCATATGCAACAGGTCCAAGGTTTTTGTGGAGTGATTGATTATACGGATAATTAACGACAAAGGAAAATGATGTTCAGATTCAGAATTTAAGCTTTACCTTGAAGACTACTCACAAGTGGCCAAGCTATTATAGAGGAAAAAGTCTTACCTCATTTACGTGTACTTGTGATGACAGTACACTTCAAGGAAGATTTTGGAACATCTCCACAAGCATACCATAGTTTGAACAGAAGTTCGGTGCCAAAGATATACCCTTTCAAAACAGAAAATGTAAAAAAAATCTAAAAATTTTAGCATGAAGGAAAATAGTGTGTTTTTTTTACTAATTCTAAACTACTCTAATAAAAATTAAATACAAACTATTGTAAAATGATTATGAATGTTGCTAGTACAAGATTATCTTACTGAACAGAAGGCAAAAGATGGTTTGTATTTAAGCATGATCACAGCCCACAGAAATTTTCTAGCCTTTTCCTCAGTTCCAAGACATTTTTCTGTTCTGAATTATCCTCTTTTAAAAAGCAGTACCTTATTTTACATTATTATGACTAAAAACAAGCAGGTCATATATTGCCTGTAGTTTTACTCTCATGTTGCTACCCTCTCTTTTATATTGCTGGCTTCAGATAGTTCTAATATTTTCTAATATTGAATAATTGAATATCAGTAACTAGAGTAAATGGTTTAAAACAAAATAGTGGATCAATATAAAAATAGGGATTCCTTTAAAAAGTGTTAAGTCTATCATAAAACATTATCATTTGAGAAACAAGGATTATGTAAATAACAAAAAAACCCCACACTAAACTTAAAGTTTTACAGAGAGGGAGGGCGTGGGATCTACTGACTTGCATCTCAAACTGAAAGAAAGGAGACAGATTTATTTCCTTCTTTTTTTTTTTATTGTGTGTTAATGGACAAGCTGCTTCACTGTCTCACTTCTTTCTATGCTAGGCTATATTTAAAATGGCATTTTTCAAGGACGTGCTTCAATTCTGTATCTGTACAACAGCAACCTGAAACCAGTCACGGGCTTTTAGAAATGACTGAAATATAGATAATAAGAAAAAATAAAAAGGAGACTTACATCTCAGCTGTAGTGGAGTGGGTTTAGTGTTCTGCAATGCTTGGCTGCCTTATTATTAATTAACAAACAGCAGCACTATGTTCCTTCTTTCTTTTCCCCTCCTTGATATGAGTTGCAGCATGAAGGCAGCTTCTACCAATACCACTTTTTAATTTCATGGTATAAATTGGGGTTTTTACGCTAGTTAGCAATAAATAAACAAAGACTTTCTGAATGATTGAAATGAAATTTCTGAAGGAAAGAGCAACAAATAATTAGACTTCTATATCGCTAATTATTATTGGTGGCTTGAACAAAATTATGTTTCTGGCCTATAGAATTTCTAATCAGTAAAGTCAGCGCATCAAAATGTGATCTCTTCAAACAGTTTTATTTTTCAGATGACTGGTTCCTAATGCCATTTTGGCATTGCACAGTTCTGCTATTGGTTGTATTTGTCTCCTGCCTTTAAACAGACTGTTTACTACAAATGTATGGAATGGTAACAGCTAGACACTATGGTCACGGGTTAAGGTTCCACTGTGCAAGGAACTATACTGAAATGGAGTCAAAGACCATCCCTGAAGCAGATGTTGGAATTTAAGAAAATTACATAACACAGAGATATACCATAAGCCCTTATGTATAGAAATGGTCACCTGTTGCACTTCCATTTGTTTGTAAATGTCAATGGAAAATAATCAAAGCAAGAATTTGGGCTTGGGAGCATTTCTGTACTCACAGCACAGTAAAGAAATTGCATCCTGGAGATCTCTAGTATAGTTAATGACATAGGCCTGGTTTCATCGCCTTAACTTTAGACAGTTAAGGCATCTAATTTAAAAGCCTCATTACCACAGTGATGAACTAACCTTGAGGAGTGTCCATGAACTGTTAGGTCTTTTCTAAATGTAAGTGATTTTATGTTAAGAGAGCATGTAACATTCTCACTTAAGTCTTTCTCTTAGATGTGAACATGGAAAAACTTCAGAGGTCGTATCAAAATCATCCTTCACCTTAAACATCAATGGAATTTATAAAAGTCAGTCAAAAAGCTAAATGTGGTTTGTCTCCCTTGATAATGTGGTTCAGCCAATTTTAGTTGCAACAGGACACTCGAAGTTTTCCACCTGGAAACTCAAAGCTTTTCCTTGATTCTTCTGCAACAGGAATCTGTATATCTTGAAACTGGGCCTCTGTTACAAATGTGGAGATCAGTGCAACCAGAGACCTCTGAGATAAATAAATAGGAAAATTGATCAGCTAGATAAATTTTGAGGTGGTGAATGATGATATGCCTTGGGATTACAAAGACAAAAATTTTAAATGTAAAGCTTGTGTACTAAGACATTTATAGAAAATACGATTTTTCACCTCCATTCAGGACTGTTAAAAAAAGGGAGACCAAATTCCAAATTAGGGTGAAGTGATGAGCGGCAGATACGTGGCAAGATGCGGTCTTGTTACGAGGTTGTGTCCTTTCAATAACATGTAATGAAACCGTGATACTCCTCAATGAAAGATGGTACTAAGGCAGAAAGATGGCACAGATTGAAAGACTCATTAAGCTAATTATCAAAAATACTCATTAAAGTCTATCAACTAAAGGCCATATCTATGGATGAAGAATTTGCTCAAAATGTCGGAGAATGGGAGACTTTTGAGCAAATTTTACTAGATGCTGGGAGAGTATTTGAGAGAGTATCACGTATATTTGTCCTGTTCCTATGTTCTTCCCTAGTCATTTATTTTTGGTCACTCTCAGAGACAACATATCAGCCAAGCTGGATGCTGGTTCAATTCATTCTTGTTATTTCCATGTTTCCGTGGTCTGGGGCAGCATGGACTGGGAGAGTGGAGCAAAAGAAAGCTGAAACATGGGGTTGTGAGCAAACCTTTTACTAAGAGGTGTTACTAAGGAGGTAGAGGTGGGGCCACATGGGAGTGGACAGCTATGCCCAACACGGAAAGAAAGGCACAGAGAGCTTCATGTTTCAAAATCTGCAGCATGGAGGTCACACCATGCAAAAAAGCCAGCACTTGCACCGGTGCAGTGGATGCTGTAAATACAGATTGCAAACTCAGAAACTTTTCTGAAGAGCTTCCTCAGAATGGAAGCAAATGCTGCCAGCCATTCCCACACAAATGATTGTACCTGGTTGGGCTACAGTATACTAAACAGCTGCAGAAAGCAACAAATCACCAGTCTGTTTGTGACAGGCCATCCCGGCTAAATCAAATTGTCATTTATTTTTGACTTGCTCTTGCCGCAGGAACAGTAGCTGTTTCTTTCAGGTTGAGAATGGAGCAATTTGAAAGTGCAAAAGCCTATTAGAAAAAATGGCATGAAGGGTTAGTTATTGCAATGGCGGTTGCTCTTTGTCATCTGTAGTTAACCCTTTTGCCCCAGGGCTCCAGCGATTTTCTGTATGGTTCACAGGTCACTCAGAAGCTTTGCTGCAAGTAAGCATTTAAAGGTGAAACCTGGGAGCAAAGCTGCTGTGAAGGCATGGTTGTGCATGTGTGTGGCAGATGGGAGTTGTTAATCCAGATAATACTTTAAATGAAGAGCATGTAAAACACAAACGAACAAAAAAAACCAAAGCAAATTTGTTTCTGGTGCTTGGTAGCAACAAACTGGCAATCACTTAGGGAAAATAGACACTTGCGAACAATACATTTCAGTTAGATTCCCTCCATCGTTGCTGCCCTTTTTAGTCATACAAGCCAGAGACCTCTGATGAATCCTGAACTCTGTTGTATTAGGGGCTATGATAAAAAAAACCAGCCAAACAACCAAACAAAAAAAAACCCAAACAACAAACCCTACAAAAATTATTTGCGTGAAGTTCTCCCCATTTCTTCATAAAAGAGAGGAGTCAAGAGGAAGTGAAATTAATTGCTCTGTAAGGAAACCCAACAACTCTTCCATTCATCCAGACTCATATCCAGAATATCAGCATCTGACATATGTGTAGAGAGCCAAGTGTATAAGGGAAAGGTTACCAAAACTGTGACTGCACTATTTTGATTTAAACTAGGCATTGTGCAGAAGGCACTCTTTATCTGTTATGTTTCTCGTTCTGCTAACTGCTTTTCTCAGTACTTTGCAGCTTGACTATATTTGCCTTATACCAACGACAGTATTAGGAGAAGGTTTCCATCATTTTCTCATTACCGTACTAAAGGATGGCTAGTCAGACATGCTTTTGCATTTGGATTGGTGTAGGTGAAAAGCAGGATTTAGGGAGGAATGAGGTCTTTTCTTCACGTGCTTTGTTAGTCATTGGGCTGACTTAGATACATATAGCTGTAATGCCAGCCTCAAGGGGAAAAAAAAAAAAGAAAAACTAAAACGAGGTTTTTGTGCATTTGCTCAGGCCTGTCAAGATAATATGTGTATTTGAGATGCATATTAAGGCTGAATAAAGCAGTTCCAACTATTACACTATTTGTTTATTCAAACATTTCTGCAAAAGCACATGTCAGAAGGGCTTACCTTAACAGTGCTAGTATGCTATTCCCTGTTAAAGGATGCAGCCATTTCATTACTGCATGGCAGTAATCACTAACAGCATCAGAATAATTACAAATTTGCCCATGATCAGTGTTGTGGGCTTTTTTGCTTTTTTTCTTTGTCCCCAGGCTTCTTTGGTCTGCATAAACACACACAATTCTTCCTCTTACTCTGCTAGCCTGAGATACTGGTAGTGTCTTCGATTCTAATTTGAAGAACTAAAACATTTCCTTTTCTCTCTCCTACCATTCCCATGAGATCACGAATGCCTATACTGTGACAGTCTATACTGTTCCCTTTATGGTCTCTGCAAAAGTTTGCTATAGCTTTTCTCATCCCTTTAAACTTGGCTTTTCTAAAATTCCTTAGGCATCTTGACTTTACTTTCAAAATAAAACAAAGCTGACAGATTTGGACTCATCTGATATAGTGAGGAAGCAATAGGAGATAGAAAAGAACCTCTGACAATTTGGAACAAAGACATTTTTTGTTGCAGCCTTGGTGATGGTGTGAGCTCAACTTTAGTCTCTGCTGAATTGTTAAAATGTAAAAAGCAACTTACCTAAATGGGCAGTGAATGAGGGGAGCTGGATGCACTGTGCAAGCAAAGTGAAAACTATCAATCACCATCTATTACTCCACTCTTGGTATTTGAGAAGTGTTTCAGATGTTCTGGAGAGATTAGCTCAGAATAAGTAAATGCCAAAATGGAAATTGTCTACACATATCCATCCAATGTGTCAGCCAAGCTAATGACACCATGCTTTATAGACTGACCAGCTCAGTCCCAACTCTATCAAGGATCTCTCAGACATAAATTTAATAAGGTAGATGAATCTGACATGTCTTAGTAGAAAGTTCCATATCCTTCAGGCAAGTTGCAATGCAAATACCCAATGAAGATATCTAGCTTGGGTATTTGACCTCCTAAATAGGCAAAGTAAATGAGAAGCTGTGATGATTTCCTGCAATCATTCCACATATTACATCTTGATTTCTAGTACTTCATGGATCACAGCTTGGGAAGGACTGAGCTAGCTTAACATGATAGATATCATCTACAAGCAAAACATGGGCCATGAGCCCATTCTCTGCATTTCACACATGAATAGAGGGGATATCCTCAGGCCACAAAGTCAATTCACAGTCATTTTACAGAATCCCTTTAGTAAACAATTCCTGATTCCTCATATTGTGTTATAGCTTTGAAGAATATCTTGGTTGAGCAAACAGGACCTCCCTTCAGGATAAATCTTTGCAGTGTTCCAGCTCAACACAAAAGATTCTGGCCCCACTCAGTTCCAAAGAAATGAAAGGATACCTGGTTGCTCTCAGCTCTTCCAGAGCAATGCTCTTTTGGACTGAGGAAAGCTTGGCCACTGTAATCAACTAAATATAAAATAAAAGCAACATGAAAAATATGAGTTCTCCTATCTTGAGGAAGGTGAAATCGGCACATAGTAGGCAGAGGAGTTACAAAAGGTCAAAGGCAAATGTCACTTGCTAGGTCATGGTTTCTCATGCTGAAGAGATGCCACATACAAGCAATCACAGTGACAGCTCTTAGCAGGAAAAATGTCAGTGACTAAACAGTATCCTCAGGAGAGCAGGAGAAATCCTCAGGACTCAGGTGAGATCCCCTTTCTTTCTGAAATAGAAAACAGCAGCAGTACAAGAAAGATCATCAATTGGAGCAGAGGTTGCAAAAATCATCTTGGAGGCAGAAAGCAAAAGCAGTGGTTGTGGAAGCTAAGACCTGAGAGGGTTCCAGGGATAGGAAAGTCATAACATGATAGTGAAAGTGGTAGACAGCAGGCAAGTATTAGTATTAGCAAAAGAGTTACAGTTTTATATGGAGAGGTGTAAGGGAAGCTGAAGTGAGGTAGATTTAGCTGTGAGTACTCGAAAGAAAAGAAAAGAAAAGAAAAAAAACAAACATAGAGAGCAGCAAGTTACAGATATGAAAAAGGGAGACGTTTTATTCCTCAGAAAGAATAGAAGGTATTCTGAGGTGTAGAAGATGGAGGAACTGAACCAGAAGAGGAACAAAAGAAAAAAGCAGTTAGAGAAAAAGCAGGACCAAACTTGTGCAGGCAGCCACTTCAGGTAATTGTTCATGTTCTTTTTCTCCAAATAATCACAACAACCATGCTCATGAAGTGAAGCTCGAATTCATAATTACTATTCAGCAACTCCTGTAAAGGAATACGTGACAGCTAGAAGAACCCCCAAACTGTATTTTAGCAACACAGGCACTTGTGTTTTCCAGCCTTTATCAAACTTCCTTTGCAAATGACTCTAACATCATTCATTTCTTTAAAAGATGGGGAACTGGAAGCATAATCAGGAATGCAACTTGTTCAAAGTCAGAAGTTTTAAAGACAAGACAAATAAGATAGAATATCTATGTCCAAAATCTACAGAATACCTATATGCATCTCGGAAGAGAAGCAGCAAAGAACAGAATAAAAAGAAACATTATATTCTTTATTATATACTGCTCATGGCCTTGGTTATGTTAATAGATTGTTGGTATTTCCTTACAGTGGGTTTTGTTGTCTGAGCCTTTAAAATATAGCACTTTGAAAAGCTAAT
The DNA here is from genome assembly GCF_000710305.1 of Buceros rhinoceros silvestris. Lineage (NCBI taxonomy): Eukaryota > Metazoa > Chordata > Aves > Bucerotiformes > Bucerotidae > Buceros > Buceros rhinoceros. The sequence continues at coordinate 57,247 of NW_010426269.1, read as the reverse complement.
GGCAAACAATGGCCATGCAAGCATATCTGTGAAATGTAACTGGAGATCTGAGGCCATGATGAGGCCAGCCCTTGTCTGGATATTCCCTGCAATGCAAAAATAATTTAGTGAGTTTGTCTTCCAATAAGACCATTCAAGCTGGTCTTATTCACTGAATGTTGACACTTGATAGTCACTCTGCATGATTCTGCACTGCACCGTTATGTGAAATATCACATTTCATTACCTTCCACCCAGCCAGTCACTCTCCATAAATGTAAGGTTTTTACCAGGTGTATACCACTCTACAGCAGTGTCCTTACCTTCAGGAGGGTTTTGGAGGGCTGGGGGGAGGTAGGAGGTTCAAGGGTGGGTGACTCAGTCCTGACACATTGTAAAGCCAGAGCTTTACTTTCTGCCAGAGTAATGTCTTTGTCTTTTCTGCTCTTTCTATTTCATGCCACTCTGATCCTGAAGACTCCAAACCTGTAGTCCCATCACATCGCATCACATCACACAGATGTAAAACATGTGCATGCATTCTCATACGCGCATGCACACACACACACACATGTCCACACTTACACAGGGTTAAAAAGTGTCTGAATCACCAAGGTGATGAGCTAAACGTGTGAACATGAGGCAACAAGAAATGAGGAGCTATGCATGCATTAGTCGTGCACTACTGAGACAGCTTCATTTTGTATTACATTGGTTTTGCATTTTTAAATGCTATTGCCCACAATGGATTCAAGTTTATTATAGCTGACTAATCAAAACTAAGGGGATCATCATTACAGCTGTTTAAATATACAATGTAACAATTTTTTTAAGAAAATTTTGATGTTTGAATAATCTAGATATTTACACTTTTTAAAATTGGCTTTTAATGTATTTTCTCTTTCTGTTTTTCAATGTATTTCTCTTTATTGTTTTTGACACTTCCTGGAAACTCCTTTCTTCCCTGGTGTCATTTGTTTGTTGACTTCTCAGTGAGAAATCTAAAATCTATTGACTGGCAAAGACAACCCTGTATTGTCAGCTCGCAGCGTTCTGTGGCTCCAATTCTTTTAAAAGAGGACTACATGACAGGGACCCAACCACTTTAAGCTGTTATGGTGGTACGTAGAAGGGAAATAACTTGTTCCTCAAATCTTATTTATTGTATTCATCTGGAGAAGCTTCTGGAGGACAGGCTAGCCTTGGCAGAAAACCGTTTAAAGGAAGGCTTGAGAAAGGTGTGCTCTGGAGATGAACACGATGTATAGACACGGCCGGGGCTAAGAAGAAAGAGGGAGACTCTCCTGAGGATCTTGATACAACTGCACAGGTTTTATTGAAAACCAAGAGGCCACAAACAATTGAAGAACTGAAAATAAGGATTCCATCCTTGTTGAGAGAAATCTCTCATCCTACAAAGAAACAGGATTGCTGACACACCGGTTTTTAAACCACGTCACATTGAGAATTCTTTTTTTTAAACTGTAAGTAACTCTGGTATGGGTCCAGCTGAAAGTTAAATCAGAATTGAAAAGCCTTTGCATGTTTCTCTGCTCACTTTAAAAGCCCACTCTGTTCCGTCCTTGTGAGGGACACAGGTGATAGGAACTGCTCATTCGATCTTGTGCTTCAAGACTCTTTTCTCATGTTTAGATACTTTATTTTTTGCCTATTATTTGAACAAACTGTATATTTTTTCCACCTCTAATTTGTGTGAGGCAGATCTGGGAGGGAATTTCTTGAGAAATCATGTGGACATGAAATCTCTCAGTCAGTTTTATAAATTAGTGGTATTTGAAAGAGATTTCACTCATGTATTCAAATCTTTATAGATTACTGTGAATAAGAGAAATTTATACTGTTTTTGGAGTCCCTACATACACAAATCCCTGTGTAGTTTTTTTCCCTTTCTCAAGCACATGTGAGTGTATGAATGTTAGACACTTGCACACCTACCTATGGACACAAACAGGGACAGATTCATACGTGTTTTCTTTGGAAAACCCTGAGACATTATATACAAATGCCATATCATTAAATGGTTCTGTCTGAAACCAAGCCAGAATGTATTTATTTAATTAATTGGTGACAACTATGAATATACGAATATATGAAAAGGCAATCTTCTCCTAAATAAAGAAAATGGGATTTTTAAAAATTGATGCTCAAAAAAATTGATTGAACATATATTTTTCCTTTCAATTCCAATTATTTTTCAGTTAATTTTAAGACACGTTCTAATTCATTAACTTATATCCTGAAAGGTAAACTACTAAATCCAGTTCACCCAACTTGGGATAGTTTTTTTATTTTGGGCTTTTTTTCTTGTTTGGTTTGAATAGCATCATATAAAGGTTTGTCAGTTATGCTTTTTTCTCTTCTTTGATTTTCAAGATGAGAGGCTTCTATGTTCAGAAGGAACACTTTTTTATGGACGAATGTTAAGAAAAACTGGTATTTCCAGAAAAATATTGATTTTCAAAGATATAGCTGCTCTAGGAAAACATAACATTTTCTTACCATATTTCCAAATTTAAGCACTGCAAATGATTGAATAAGATTGTCTTCAAACTGATAGAAGGTGAGCAAAGATCTTCAGGGAAGAATTAGCCAGTTGTAACAGCTGGTATTTCTTTCACTAAATTTCTTCGAAATGAAAAACACTGATTTGTCCAAAACAAAGCTTACTATGGAAAGATACCCCTTCCATAGAACTTCAGGCTCATCCCGGATGGGATCTGCAGCAGTGAGTGACAGCTCCTTGCCTAGATAATCCAGTGCCTCACCTTTCTGGAGTTGATTAAATCAGTGTGAAGTCTCTGATCTGTCATACGCCAGCCCAGACTGGAATACGGCCCACTTTCTTCTCAGGCAGATATGCTACCTGTTACAACATAGAGTGTCCTTGCCACAATGAAATGTATTCTGAAATCTTAAAGGATTGGAAATATAGAATACCTTTCTTTCAGACAAGGAAATGAATGCCTCATTGCCAACCTACTAGCTGTAAGAGAATGGCATACAGTCTGTGCTAGTTCCCTATGCTTCTGCAGGCGTCAAGAGGAGGACTGCCTGTAGCACAAGTTGTCTCCTCTTAAGGTTTAATAATCCCACCTAACAGAAGTGACTAAAAGTGCTAGCCTACTTGAGAAGAGATGCCTCATTTAGCTAATGGTAATTGAGATTAATCCTATCTTCTGTTTTCTCTATTCTGAAGAAATTCACCCTAAATCCTTGGTTCAGGAGATTATCGGGTTTTTCTTCCTCATCTTCTTCTTATCACGTATCACCTTATTTTCCGACAGCAGTGAATATACAGAAAGGCTAAGCACACGAGAAAGTGCAACTTGGTGCCTCTTGCTCTGCAGCACCCATCATATTGCCCTATGAGATATAAATATGTGACCTTATTTTGAAAGAAAAATCCTTCCTAGCTGCTTTGCAGCTCCATCACTTATGCATTATAGACTTTCTACTCAATTGCAGCATAATCTCATAGGAATTTATTATGCATCCTGTATATAAAACAGTATGTACCCTCTACAGAGAACATCAAAAGGTAGTTAATAGAGATGTTAAATTATTATTGGTTGAAAGGAGCCGATGCCCTAGAGTAATCAGATTCTCTCTTTCTCCCTCTCGCTTCGTATACTATATATAATATATACAATTAATAGCAAACATATATCAGTCTCTGAATAGATCTTTATAAAGTCTGCTTGAATGTTAGAGGAACTGATGTATAAAACATGTGGAACCAAGCAAAGATGTCACAATAGGGCACATTACAAACAGTAGCAAAAGAGTTGATGGATAAGGCAAAGGAGACACTGCAAGTCCCAAGGAAAAAAAAGCTTTATGTTATTTCCTGCTCTCACCATTTATTTGTTGGGGAAGACAGTCAAGGTGCTACTGACTGGAATGAATATCTGCACTGTTTTTTATTAATGGTCAGGAGAAAATGTCAGATGCTTATACTGAACTAATTACTTATTGCTAAGGATCAGGAAAAAGTGTAATATGGAGTTTACTACCCAGTGATTAGATTAATTGAGATGAGATTGAATTAGAATTGTGGCCTTTCGGATAAGGCTCTGAATCAGGAACCAGAAAATTTGTTCCGTGCTATGGGTGTATTAAGAACTGTCGCATAAGTCCATTTATCCCAGTTTGTGATACCCTCCTCAGTGTCATCTCTTCTTTTAGAGGGTTGACTCTTTCCATGTGTTTAATCAGAACACACAGACATCTCACACAAGGCTAGTACCTTAAAACAATATCTGCATCAGTAGTAAATATCACTGGTAATAATTCTTAAAATCAGAGAAACTGGTGAAATCTAAATACTAAACAGAGGTTTCTAAGTGTTTCTCTAAGAGGTAATTTAAAATTTGAGAACGAAATTAGTTTAACCCAAAATGTAAGAAGTGGAAAACGGAAGGTAGTATGTTAAGTACATACATACTTACATACATTTAATGTGGAGAAAATCCTGAAATACAGTGAAACTTGGGTATCCGGCTCACCTAATCATGCACTGTGCATAGGAGATGTACCTTAGCCTGTGGGTCTTGCATTGTTCCATTCTAAATTAGCTGGGGCCATCTCACACCTGAAGGCTCATTTCCATGAAAATCAAATTGCTGTAGTAAAGAAACATACCAACAAGAAGAAAAACAATCTTTCAAAAGATACCCTTTTCACTCAGGAATTCCAGAAGGGAAGCCCCAAATGTGTCCAAACTCTAGCAGCAAGCTTGGACTTAAGTGACACCTTTGTCGTAAAAAGGCCTGCCACAGGATATTGTGCTAAATGCCCAAAGACTATGTCCTACATCAAGGCTTGAAGTGGAAAAGGTGTATTTGAAGGCTGCCATCTCAGCAGAAAAAGTTACTGTCTCTCAGTGAATCTCCAAATCAGAAGACATTGAATATTAGATGTGCTGTCCGTGGCTCACGATACACTCAATGCCTCTTCTTTAAGAAAGTCCAGCAATACAATTTCACCTTTGATTCGGACTGAAGGCCCCAGTTCAAACTCTAAAAATAATACATGTTAAAAACTGATAGAAGGTGGATTGATTGCATCTAGTCTGAAACTTATATAATGCAAGTATCTACATTTAACTGCATGGAAAGAAGCAGGCATTTTAGACAAAGGCCTTGTTGTCTTCTTTTTTTTAAAACAAAACAAAACAAAACCAAAACCAAAACCAAACTGGGACAGAATGAAATGAAACACATTCAGTAGAAGCTTACCTCCAGGTACTAAGATGTCAATCAGCTCAGACAATAAACCCACCTGCAGATGTCTACCTTGCAAACTTCTGAATGAATTCTAGCTTCTGTATCAAATGAGATCTTATTTAAACGGCTTTGTCCAAAAGGAACTGAAGTATATTTAATTGGTGTTATATTCACTGACCTTCATTTTGTTTCATATTAATTTAAAAAGCAAAACAGAAGCCACTTTTGAAGATCTGAAAATTGCTAAGACGTTTGAATCGTATTAGAGTTCTATTTTATTACATTTTTTCTGTTGTATATGTAACATATGTTTGGTGTCTTTAAACACAATTACTTTTGTATAATAAAAGTGTTGATTTGATGATGCAACATTTTCTGCAAGTGTGTTTAAGACAGTTTATGTTTTCATAAGTTGCAATGAAACTCAATTATGTATGTGTAATAAGGCTCTTGATTGTTACACTTCTACTTTTCTGTATAATGAAGCCAGCAATTAGAATTTGGTTGCTCTATGGCACAGAAAAACATACTTGTTTTGTAGACAAAAGATCTTAATGAGCATCTTCAAAAAAAGTGTTCAAAAAAGGAAAGGTCAATAACTCAAACATATAATCAGATTTCCTAAAAAAAAAAAAAAAAAGAAAAGGATTTATTTCCTGACAATACAATAATGTAACTTTGAGGGACAAACAGCTCAGATTACATAAATGTACTTCTACTATGGACGGAGAAATGAATAAGAAAACATTTCACCATTAAGGTTATGGCCTTTATTGCTGTAAAATTACAACTGTAAAATGACTCTTCTTGACTGCAGGTAACTGCCCACAGCTTGTATAGTAATAAGCCCTAATCACACACATTAGCGAATGCACCTACATCAGTGTTTTGCTTTGGCCAGAAGTGTGATTCTGAAGCAAATTTCCCAATTGTCTTCATTTACCATGCCTTCGTTTCCATTACATGGCAGTCTTAGAGCATGCAAACCTTTTGCATTAAATTCAACCAGAAGACATATTCCACGAGTTCTTGATATACATTACCTCTGCTAATGGGTCTGTAGTCTTTGTGTTCAGACTACAGCTAGTCCCAGGCAAATACTCTTGAAGTATGTAGAGTGTGACCATCAAGTGCCTTGCAACAGTTTTTTGCTTATACAGTTACATTTCTTTCATACAGCCCTACTAGACAGTAAAGATAAAGATAATGCCTCACCAGGGAGCAAAAGGGTCTCAAGAACAAGTCCTGTGAGGAATGGCTGAGAGAACTCAGGGTGTTTAACCTGGAGAAAAGGAGGCTCAGGGAAGACCTTATCACTCTCAACAACTACCTAAAAGGAGGTTGGATTGAGGTGGTGGTCCATCTCTTCTCCTGAGTAACAAGTGATAGGATGAGAGGAAATGTCCTCAAGTTGCAGAAGGGGAGGTTTAGGTTGGATATTAGGAAGAAATTTCTTTATAAAAAGGACTGTAAAGCACTGGAACAGGCTGCCTGGGGAAGTGGTGGAGTCCACATCCCTGGAAGTATTTAAAAGACGTGTAGATGTGCTTAGGGATATGGTTTAGGGTTGACCTGGCAGTGTTGGGTTAAAACTTGGACTTGATTTAAAGACCTCTTCCAACCAAAATGATTCTGCAACTCTGTGATTTGTGGTTTACCAGTATCTGACACCAATAAAGGTTTATTTTTAATTCTTAGCATTTTAGGTGTAGGGCTACAGAGTCAAACTGAGTCCAAATAAATCTGTTGAACTGTACCATAAGCCATACTTATGTCCATTTATTGATGCCATGTTAGACACGAACAACACAAGCAGAGCAAGTTTTAATAACTTCTGATGACTGGCACAGATCAAACAGAGCTGGGAAAAGAGACTAGTTGTCTTGGAGTGCAGTAACTGAAGACAACCAAAGAGATAGGATTCACCAAGTGTCATTATGGTTTTCTGAAACTGGTAAATAAACACTAACCCAATTGCCCTAGAGTCTTTCAGAGTCAAGTAGAGAAATAACAGAAAATTTTAGAGTATGGTTCACCTCAAAAATTTTAGACAGTTACTTCAGGATGAGATGGACTGTGACCAAAGAGTTTATCCCTCTGTCCATTGACTACAAAGTTGTCCATTGACTAGCTCAGATGGAGATGTATACATTTAGCCCTACGAATCGTGTCCAAATTTTTGGTTCCTTAGCAAACTAGAAAAAGCCACAAAGATTTTTGCCCTGTGGATAAAAGATAGAGAACCCTAAATTGATGAGTTGAACAGGTAAGTGTCCATGCAAAAGCCTCAAGGCAGAAAGACTCAATGTCAAATCTTCCTTTGATTTTGAAAGAACTGACGTTTCAGTGTTAAAATTAACACTGAAAGTACAGGTAAAATGTTAGCAATGGGCTTCACTGCAGTATCACAGTCACACACAGCAGCCAGTGTGAATTCAGATGAGCCTGCAACAGGGTCTCGGGGGTTATAGACAGTCATTTGGATCCATTCATAACCTCTTACAGGCAAAATATTTATATCAAAAATCTGCTTCAACATATTTTTATTTCTTAAAAAAAAATCAGTGTTGCTGACATCATAAGAGCTTTTGTTTGATTTGATATCCATACTTTCAAAGAAAAAATGAAATTACACTATTGTAATTATGTTTCAGCTTAATTCTCTTTGAAATACAACTTTTTTAGAGCTTAATAAAAATACCAATAAAAACATACCCCAGCTTAGGGTTGTCTTTGGGGTTTTTTTTCAGTCTGTGATATGCAAATCAATTCCAAATCCTGAGTTAACCGGTTTTAAGTAATTTCCCCTATTTTTAAGTGGCTTTATAATTGTGCTTGCTTTTAATTATGGTCCAAGAGGAACATGCTTTTTTAATTATCTTATTTTTCTTAAAAACATTGCTGAAGTAACTCTTTTTTTTTTTTTTTTTTTTGCAAAGGCCAAGTACTTTGATCATCTTCTTTTTTTTTTCTTTTTTGCATATCATACCACAGTGTCTGATATAGCCATCCAGGGTGGGAATGTGACATCACACTGTTCCTTTGTGCCTGGTAAAAGATCCAAATTAGTATAAAGGAAACCCCGAAGACTATAAATTGTGATTTTTTCCTTTTCAGGTTTTATGAACATGTGTGTGAGATTGCACCTAGTACCACAGCAAGAATATTGGTAGAGTGGTACATAGGGACAGAGGCAGAGGTGTGGCTGGAGGAATGGAAGGTGAGGTTTTTACACCCCTTGTTGCTGAGATTTCTGGCATCACAAGGCAGCCCTCAGGTATTTCCTTAAAGCAAGATGTTACTACATCATGGGCAGGTAGCCCAAGATAGCTGAGGGCTAGCTGCCTTGGGGAAGCATAGCTGTGAATCTTACAGATCTCATGCACTAAAAACCTGCTCCGGGTCCTGGATAGGTGTCTGGGTTATTATTGCTTGAACTGACCAAATAAATCTGATCATGTCTGCATATGTGCAGTAACTGACCCACCATATGGCAGTGTCATCACAGCCTTAAACAGGTGTTTGGGCCTGACTAAATTTAATTTGGGTTGAATCCAAAAGTTATTTTGGAAGCATAAGCATGTGTTAAACTGCTTGGTCCCTTTACACACATCCACACACATGAAGAATGCTGTTTTCTTTGCTGTGGCTTTTACATGAGCACAGAAAAATAAGCGCTGGTTTTAAAAACAGTGTTTGCCTGCTCTTTCTCAAATGAACAAAAGAAACATATTTTGGCTGTTGTTATTTTATTACTGTTGTTTCATCTTCCTCTTTTTTTTTTTTTTCTCCCCTGCCATCTGGGTTTCCACAATTAGAGACAGGATTCATCTCAACTAACCTTCGCTGTCTGAAAGGTGAATGGCCTTAAATAATCACCTAGGGTCTCTCTGCAGTCAGCAGAGAAAAACAGACAACTCCAGATAGTGATTTGTCCCAACTTAAGCCAGATGTCTGACACAGGCAGGACAAATCAGTCTCTGAGGGTGCCCATTTCTCTTCACTGAATATAAAGAGAGTCCAGCTACCTGGCTTGGACCAATTACCTAATTTTTGGACAACTAAAGGCAGGTGAGATAAATTATGTCCTTAGCATCTTATGATACTATTGTATGTAATCCTTTATACACCAGAGTACTTACATAAAAAGTGCTACTTATATAGTAGTACTTATATAGAACTACTGTTCTAAGAAGGAAATAAAACATTCAGTAATAGAGAAAATGGAACAGTAAAAGCAGAGATTTAGAATGAAATTGCAAGATTAATTATCAATGACTGTAAGACTGCCTGTTTGGCTTGGCAATACAATTATACAGCTGAGGATTAATACAGTTAAATACTTTACACCTGGAAACATACACGCTTTTTGTCAGCTTACAGAAAAATTCCATTTTCCATTTCTGTGCACTTGTCCAATTAGATATATAATGATACTAACACACAGTATAAATTTTGCACACAGATTCTCATTAAAGAAACATCTTAACAATATATTTTAAAGAAATTGAATACATACTTTGTAAAAGTAATATTTTCTAGAGACAGTTTGAGGTTAGGTCACATGAAAAAATAAAGTAATTACACTTTTTCATACTGGAAGAGACATGGTCAAACAAGAATTAATATGAAAAATTATTCCTTTTTAAAATTGTTCCATATTTCTGAGAAAAAGCTTCTGAGGTGCTGTAATAATAAATTACTGTTCAGAGCAGTATCTGTTTTAAAAAAGGCCTTCTTAATGTACCATATACGAATGCAGAGGACATCATTAAAATTGCACACATATTATGCTAAGAAAATATTACCAAGATGCAAACTTAAGTACTCAAATTTAGTACTCCAAAATGGGCCTGAACAACAAGGATTCAGCCCCCTTGTGGGGACTCAGAAAGCCAATATTTAATTAAGTAGTCAGCTAAAATTAGTTTTTATGAAAATTGCTATTTTTACATACCTAAGTAACAGAAATTCACATTCAGACAAATGTTGAAATGAAAAGCTTGTCTTTAGGAACACGCTTAAATACCAGTAAACTCAGTGGATCTTTATGATGTGCATATAAAAACCTTACAACAACCTAAACCATTTTCTAATAAGAAATAGACAGTCCTGAAACAATGGCAGAACTTGTGCTTATTATATGAACTGATTGATCAGGTGATAAGCAAAACAGCTGATCGAAATGTTTGTCGCAATCTTCATTAATAAAAGAAATTTTACCTTATATTAAGAAGGTATGTAAGAGAGGGAGAGGTGGGAGAGGGGGCTCAGGGGAATCACAATTAATTTGTATTCCTTCCAAAGAGTTTTCATTGAAAAATTAACTCTGACCATTTCCTTCCAAAGTGGCAGTCATGGGAAGGGTTTTTTTTGCATTGGTTTAAAGAATTTTTTCTTTTTTTAAAGCACAGGTCTACTACACCATTTTATATATATCTACATGATCTAAACCTGTTCCTGCTCATTGACTGTAAGGAAGTCCTGAACTGATCACCTTTTTATAAACACCTACATTTTGCGAAATGAGCTACACCCTCTTTCCTGGCGCTAATGATATTGTGATGAGGCTATTTTGTTCATTAATGGCTGCAAAGGACTAAGTCACCGCAGTGAGCTGGGAGTTATTAAAGTCTGCAGAAGTTTCCAACACTGAGAGCCAGCCTGAGGAGGATTTACACACTCTGCCCAATACATGAATAGGTATGATGGTCCATTCACAGCTAACAACCTTAAGTAAGATGCCAGCTGCCTTGAACAGTTATCAGCATCAGCTTCCTTTCTGTCAGGTTTAAAAATGAAATGATCAGCAGGGGTAAGCTTCTGTCTAATGAAACATTTTACATGTTTTAAGTATCTTTCCCCAAATGTATATGTAACTTGCTCTCTTATTACATCTAAAAGAAGGACAAATGCTTCCCAATCCTCTATGTACCTAGTGCTACACTTCAGAAATTACATCATTATACCCTCCAATAAGAAAGCGAATGGATAAACAAACCTTCAAATCTTAACATAAGAAGTGGCTGCACCATTAAGTAAAGGCCAAATGCTTCTTGAGGAATAATTTCAGACAAAACTATGTCATATCATATGTATTTTATCTTTTCACCCATTATCCAACCTTATAGAGATGCTAGTTTGTTCTCTGATGGCTTGATTTTCAAGGTGTGACAAAGTGGGGAAGTGCGTGTGTCTATGTTTTAGGGGATTTTTAAGTCAGTTTGAGGGGTCTGTGTGCTTGTATCTGAATTAGCCTCAGAAAATGATAGCTCCTCAGGTTTTGTCTCTGCAGAGCATGTTGGCATGTGCTTCAGAGCTCTTGGCTTCAATAAGAGCTGAGAACAAGCGGGCAGTTCTTATTGAAGCTGGTGGCTCTGAAGCACATGCCTGAGTGGTGAATCAATGTCTCTTGGGCATCCAACCCTGCCCCAGAAGTTTCACCTTCTGTAGATTCTAGTGGGAGCAGAATTTACCATGGGAAACACATGGAAGACAAAAGGACGTTTTACCTCTGTGTTAAGAAGAGAGGTAAAGAAGCCCTGTTAAACTCCCGTGAATTGCGTTGCTGTCTGAAGATATGGTTCCTTCAGACATCTGTCCGTTTGCAGCTCCTGACTTTAGACTATGCATGGATTTCCTTTACGGCCCCATGACCTGTAAAATACGACATGCGATGAAACCATCAAGAATACAAAGCCTCAGGAGAGCTTCTGTATCCTTGCATGTGTACGGACATATATATTCTGTGTGTATACATTTATTCATGGTTTCATGCGTGTGCACATTTTTATTCACACCACTGTTTTAGCGTTCTCTAGCACCTGCTTCTTGGGCTGTTTTAATTAGTACTGATTTTCAAGAGCACTGAATTTATTGTAAAGACTTGTTAAAGAAGAAAACTGGAAAAATAGTGCTGTGAACACTAACAGCAGAAATTACCTCATCTCGCTTAAGGATATAATGGCCGTGGGGAGCTTTATTTTAAAATTATTTCAGAGTAATGTTAATGTTTAAAAGTTAGTATTTTAATAGAAATGTTTGA
>NW_010426269.1:20324-44867 GCF_000710305.1 Buceros rhinoceros silvestris | reverse complement strand
ATTGGCTGTGGCTTTTAAGTTGCCTTGTTCATACACCTCACATACAGACAGTAGACAGGCAGCATAATCCTCTCTGGGGCTTCTGGTACAAAACAAATCATTATAGTTTTCCCGTGTATGCCAAGGTTAAATAAACACCTGTAATGCTCAGTAACTTCAGCTCTCTATATACCGTATTAGTGGCAGCTTTCCTTAAGGATTTGACTAAGCATATGTCTACCCAGCAAAATGGTGACATGATTTCAGAACAGATTGCCTTTAGCTTCCTTGATACAGGGAAAGATAATAGCAATGACACGTTGACACAGGCTGGAAAAACTTGTATGCACCCACCAAAGGCCCTGGGTAAATATCTGGGCTCCCATTACCCACAAACGGACAAGATGCTGATCAGTGATGACTGACAGTTAACTAACAACTGACACAGGTTAGTGAAAGGCACTCTAGTGAGTCCTGCATTGCAGGTCTAGGAACGTTTGTGACCAGGAAAGGGCAGCGTGATTCAGTGGCTCTGATACTGACTTCCACTTACTCTTCAATTTAGCTGTGTAATCCCATAGTATCTTTTCACCCTTTCATCTGTAGGAGACTGCAAGCTCTTCAGGGCAATGGCTTCCTTTCTGGTGTAGGGTCATGTTTACTTTGCAGCAATCATTAACAGGTCAGATCTGTCTTGGAAATTAGCAGTAAGGGTTGATAAATTTATTGACGATGTTGCCTGTAAGCCTTTCCTGCTGTACAAGGCCTGATACCATCTTATCTATTTTTATGATTTTCTCTTCATTGCAATATCCAAGGACCTGCTAATCACCATCCAGACACACCATCCCACAACATGTTTTCTGATTAGAGAGGCTAAAAATTTATTAGCAAGACCTGCCTGGGCTCTCTTTTCTCACTTGAATCAATAGCAAACTTTCTGTCATTTCCAGGAACCACCAACTCAGAGCCACTGCCTTTTTCTTTGTGTTCAATTCTTTCCCCTTACACCCTTTAACCCTGTTGTAGCCAATTTAACACCTACACTGAACTGCTCTGCAGAACTACCTGTTTCAAGGCTAGCAGAAAACATATGAGCATGAAGGCTGATCTTTTGCATTGCACTGGTGGAGAATTTTTATATTGAATTTTGTATAACCAACCCTTTTGACCTTTTTTTTTTTCTTTTTAACGGAAATTTTTCTGGGGAAAAGCACCAAAGAGCATTACTACAAAAGTAAGAGCTAAACTTGGATTCCTTCCTTATCTTTGCAGTGCCTCTTGGAGTAGGCTTCTGATGGGGGTAGGTAGCAGTAGCAGTGATCTTCAGCATTCTGTAAAGAAAAAGTCACAACACAGTTGTTGTAACAGGTATTTACTTTCGGAGAACAGTGACTTCATTAAAGCAACAATCATTTACATTCACCTAAAGGTCTGGTCCCCCAGGAGACTGAACTATTTATTATCCAATGGTGTCTTTCAGTCTCCCTCTCTCTGTTTTAGCCTGCAAAGATCAGCCTACACAGTTTATCTCCTTTTTATTTACCTTGGTTCTGGTAGTGTTGCTAATTTAATGATCAAGTTGCTAAATTTTCCTGATTGGGCTGTATCTTCCCCTGATTTAGTGACACCCTTCTTGAGTGCAGTTGTTGCACACTTAGCTGATTGAGATCCATAATTTAATTTAATAAATGGAGTTTACTATCATTTCTGCATATTTTATTATTAGGGAAGATTCATATTTTTCAGCCGGTTTATTCATTCCCCTTACTTATTTATTTTTGTCAAACCCAGCTGCACAGACAACACTTGTTCAGCTGCAAAACTACGCTGACCAAGCTGTACAATTCAGGCATTGAACTTTTGAATCTCTTCCTTATTAAGGTGCATATTCTAGCAGTAGAAATTCCAGATGCTTTTTGCTTCAGCAGCCTGGGCTTATGTGCTAAGCTGTCGACAAATCTGTTGGGGATATCATTTGTTTTAAGACCACTAAAGTGCATTTTCTATAGTTTCAGCTATGGTTTTAGATTCTTTGATAAAGCAAATAAGGATGCAATCAGTTTCTTTGTAAATCTCCCTATTTTGCATATAGTAAGTGGCACAAGCTTTCCATAACCAGCAGCTTCAATCTTTGGAGAAGCATTTATCCTACTATTTGAAAGAAAACCTAAGCATTTTGCTATCTTAGATTCTGAAGACACAGCAGGTTGGAAATACTGTAATTCCTGTTCAGTTTATTTTGCATAATATATTGGGGGAAAAACAAGCTTCAAACTGGACTGACAAATGCAGAATGTAATAGCTATATAAACAGTGATAATAGGCCGCTCAATCAGCAAAGAATGCAGCATGATTATGTATAAAATTTCATCCACTAAAGTTCACAGCGTGATCAGGAAAGGAGGCAGCCAATCAACAGAGCATAGAGCTCTACTGGGAATGAATATGTTTTGAAAACTCAGCTACCCAGAATATTCGACAGGATCAGCAAAGTTCTAAAAGGGGCATTTGAAGATAATAATGGATATGGCATTATTAGTGAGTAGAATGGCAACCTCTTCGCATGTCCTGTTTCGAGTAGTGTGTTCAAAGAATTTAAGTACGAAGTTCTTGGAAATAGAGGTTATTGTTGTGCATGTCATTCACGGTGAGAGTCCTTGGCAGGACTGGTATAAAAACCTGTTACTGTTACATGCTGAAGAATTCTCTTCATTACATCCCTACTGTGTTTTTCCTCTGTTCGTATTTGCAAAGGATGCCATCTTGACCAGTACCCTGAGATTCAAGTGAAGAACTAAAAAAGGAGTATATGAGATTTCTCTGCAAAGCAATAACAAGTTCATTGTCCTTGAGGAAAGGACACTCAGAAAAATTGCTAGCAGTTATCTGTATGTTACTCAAGGTACATCAGTCCCAATGAATGCTCAAAGCCTTGGCTAGCTCACAAAGCACATTTCTCACAGCATCAAAATTTCCATCTATGTTTTTTGCCTCTAGTTTATGTAGTTCGTTCAGTACACATGTCCAGATGCTCTGGAGATGAACTGTTGGGACTACCAAGCAGGATGTATACCTGATATCCTAGAGAAACAGAGTCAAGAAACACACTCCATATGGGCACTCACCGACCACTGAAGTCATGGCTTTAAGATTTCAATCAAGGGATTGAAAATCTCATTCTTTTGTGGGTTTCTAAGACCCCTAACCTTTCATTTTTCTCTTTTTTATGTAAAAGCAGGTATTAGAAACAAGTTTCTGAGCAGTCCAAGACAGTACTCCTGACAGCTAGTCAGTGCTACCAGGCTTTAATCTGGAAGAGCAACTTCAAATCTTCTAAACATGTGTCTTCATGCAGAACCTAAATAGAAGTACCCAGCTTCCTGTCTGTGACACAGCAAAGGTGAAAACATTGAAGAGCTGAGGGTAGAAAGGTACCACAGCAAAAAATTCAGCTTTCATTTATTGATGAGATAATTGTTCGGACTGTAGATACATCATGCCCTGTAGCTGACTTCAAAGCAGACTCCTCCCAGTGCAGGCTGAGACAAAGCCTATATTGGCTTATAGATAAAGCTGAAGAAGTGCTTTAGGACTGAGGCTGACTCTCACTGTTTGCGAAGCAGCGTGCTTAACCTCGGAGCCATTGCACAGGGTGAGGTGATGTGGGGTATCTGAGGATGCATTTACTTTAGGAAGAGGGGTGATGCAACTTGAGTAGATATGCAGAATCAACTGCTGCTAAGGGGCCAGCATCCACACCGCACACCTTTTAGGATTTTTTTATTCAGAGTAGCCCTATGCTGGTTCCATAAAGCACAAGCTACAGAAGCATATTAGCTATTTAATTAAAGTTCATCACTGGATCAGTTTTGTGCAAAAAGATCCTATTCACACACTCTAAGCTCATACTCTGTGCAAAGTGCCAAAATCAAGAAAGAGTCAAATGGTCATTTCAGAAACACACTCCTGATCCAAATCAAACTGTGAAAGTAGACGTACCCAGAGCCATGCCTAGTACTTAGGCTTTTCAGTCAGCTAGAGCATGGAACGTGCTATCTCTCCAGAACACAGGGCATGTAATGTAGAACATCAAAAAAAATAATAAAAGAAATGTAGGACTCAAAAAATTTCAATGTCCTGGGATGACATAAGCAAAGAGCCTAGTACAGGCTAAGATCTGTGTGGCTGGGAAGCTATCTTGATGTAAGAGATATGGGGATCCTGGTGGACAACAAGCTTAACATGGGTCAGTAGAGCATCACTGCACCATCAAAGGCAAATTGAATCCTGGACTGCATCTACAGGTCCGTTACTAGCAGAGATAGAGATGTGATCATCTCACTCTACTCAGCACTTGTAAGGCTGCACCTGGTCAGTTTTGGTCCCCACAGTTCCAAAAAGATATGGACAGACTGGAGAGGATCCAAAGGAGAGCCACAAAGGTGATCAAAAGAACTGGAGAAGCTGTCTTACGAGGAAAGACTGAAAGAGTTAGGTCTTTTCACCCTGGAGAAGAGAAGTCTCAGGGGTATCTCATAACCATATTCCCGTTTGTCCGTATTCCTGTATTTCTGTATTAAAGGGTAGCTGCAAAGAGGATGGAGTCTCTCTCTACACAAGGAGTCACAGGAAGATGATAAGGGGCAATGGGAACAAATTGCATCAGGACTAGTTTCATCTTAAGAAAGAATTTTTTTGCAGTGGGAGCAGCAATTCACTGGGAAGAACTCCACAGGGATATGGAAGGGTCCCCATCGCTGGAAGTTTTCAAGATGCCATTGGACAGGATGATAGATAATCTTATCTAGGCTCCCTTTCCCACAAAAGGTGGAAGCAGAAGATCTTTAGAGGTCCCTTCTAACTTGGGCTGTTCTATGATTTCACGATTGTAAGATTCTGTGTGTGAGAAAGAGAGAGGAAAAAAAAGAAACATTCCACCTTCACTTAAAAAAGAGATGCTAAAATATGTAATTTCACAGACATTTTTCATAACCAACCTCAAGTTACCCCCAAGCTGATACTGAAAACAGTTGACTCTCATGGAGGCACCAAACAAGCCCAACACTTCCTGTTGTAATAGTCTGTTATGATCACAAGATACTGAGCTGCAGGCAAGAATTACTGGCTAAAATTCCATGAATGGTGCTATGCAAGAGGTCAGAGCATATAATCATAATGTTCCCTTCTGGCCTTAAAATCTATTAGTCTACGGATTTCTTTCTACTGGGCATTGAGCACAATTTGCTACAACAAATACTGAATTCAATTAACCCAGGTCACACAGAAAAGTAGTTGTTTTTAAGAACACAGTTAGAAAGATTTTGGACATGTTATCAAAATAGTTCATGTACTAAAGGAAGGACCACAGCAGTGTTCTCTGACTGTTTGCTTGGATCAGCCTACTTTCTGAAACCTCTGACAAGCTCCAGTTACTTCAAAAGCTTGATGTTTTAGGAAGAAAAGCCACTTGTTAAAGCAATGAATGTAGATGAAACCTTGACAGTTGATTTTTTGTTTTATTTTTTTCTGGATGGCTGAAAGAACCAATAAAACATGATTTCTCCTTTTTTAAAATATGTTTGGATACATCTAAATTCATAGTGAAAACCAGTTTAATTTAAAAATTATCACCATACAATATGAATAAAACATATGCTAAATGGATTAAGAACTGGATAACTGTCAGATCTCAGCTTAATGTTGTATGATCCCAGGATTTAGGAGCGAGATGTTTCTAATGTGGCTTGGTAATTGGTGCAGCATTATTCAATATCTTCATCAATAAGTAAAAAAGAAACCTCTACAGCTAAAATCTGCAGATGGCGCAGAGATTGACAGGATGGTAAGTAATAATGGGGACACAGAAATCATCTGGCTGTCTCAGAAAATGGCAGCCGTATAAAAATAAGTTTCATTCCAACACATACCAAGATCATATTTTCAAAAGGAAAGACCAAAGCCTTCTTTAGAAATAAGACCCTGAACACTTTGGAAAACAAGGAACCCATGATGGATTCCCATGTCATATTGGGGTTTTTAAAACATTTTTTTAAACATGCAATATGCCTTCATAAACTTTCGTTCCGTGATTGAACTGTGGAATGAGGAGTAGGGATAGGGAATTATGATATTTTCTGTAAATGGTACTGATGATATTAGAGTCATGACAGTCCTGAGAAATGAAGATGCTGACATAAAGCAATGGATAAAGAAGTCTTTAAAATTATCATAAAGATTCAAAAATATTCCTAATGAAGGACTGAAAGAATTTGATTCACTTAATTTTCTGAAATGAAAACCAGGAGGTGACTTGACTACAAGGCAGGTAAGACAAGGTATGATATGTAGTACAATCTAATAAAATATGTCAGAACAAGCACATATGATTGGACACATTCAAACTGGCAGACATTCAAATTTACAGGGAGGCACAACTTTTTAATAGTAAGGGTCATAAACTATTGGAACAAATTACCTGAGTAAGTAATAGATGCCCCATGTTTTCATGTCTTCAGAAGATGCCTTTTGGGAAGGTGTGTAATCACATCTGTTGAATCCAATGCTGAGTAACTCAGTGACGTTTAATGGATCGTGATATGGAAATATATACAGTAAGAGTAAGTGTGAGTGTCCATTCTGGCTTTATCTTCTCTGCATGTACTATTTCAGACTGTAATGGATTTCCCACAGGATTATTGGCTGGAATCCTATTCTCGTTTTAATGACAGAAGAACATGCTTCAGACTAACTTAAAAATAATAATAACAATAAAAGGAATCTAAGTTCTAGGATTCCTTTTATTTCCACTTCCTCCATCGCCATCCTTCACAACCATAATGGGACACATCTAGGTGTGTGTTACCAGAAGATAACTCCCGTCTTGGGTCATTGAACGCACAGCTCTTTGCCTTGTGTTTCACACTTCCACAAAGGTATGTGTTATCTCGGCATAGCACATGCCTTGTCATGTCTTATTTCTCTGCTCCAGGAGAGACCTTGAAAACAAATAAATAAGTCACCAGGCACTATGAGAGAAAAACTGAAGGGTAATTTTTGTGTTTGTGTGTGCATGTGTGTGTGCGTGCGCATATGTGTACTTGGTGTATACCTTTTGGACTTCTTCATGGGAGAGGAAGGGGGAAAGGTCTGGAGAAAGAGAGAGAGAGAGAATTAAGAACTGAAAGAAGCATATAGATAAAGAAAAAAAAAAGTCCAAACAGCAGCACAGCTTCGTTACATAGCAACAACATAGGTTTCTGATGTTCTGGTGAAAGAGTCCAAGTAAATTATAAACACATTTTCACACGCACACAAACTAATAAAGGATATTCTAAGGTAACAAAACATACATAAAGAAAGCATAGTGAGACCAAACAACACCTACGTAGCAAAACAGTGCACATAAAACCTGGGACAGAGATTTTAGAAAAGCATGACTAGGACACACAGGCAGAAAACACTGGTGTCGCATGTTCAAGGAATGCCTTTTTTCCCCCTCTTTTCATATGCTGTTTTTCAGTTGTGACATGGGTCACACAGGTGACCAAGAATAGGAGTAGAAAGGAGGCTCTGCAGTGACACATTAATTTACATCCCAAAAAAAAAAAAAAATTAAAGCTAGAAGGGCACCTGCAGTTCACAGACCTTATTTCTTAAACTGGCTAGAGATGCCTTCAAAGGTCCTGATAGCCAAAGAATAGTTCACAGAAACAACTGCTATCCAGAGTGAAACTGTCTATCAAAATCATTAACTGGATTTAAAAATACCAACACTGGTTTCACAGTTGGTTTTTGTTCTTTTTCTCCATCTGTAACTCAGACACTAACACACTCCAGTTCAGTAAATTGATCTCTCCATATCACAGGGCTCATCAGCACTCACCAATAGGGCATGATAAGGGGAGCATTGGACTGCTGTTGGCCATGTCAGCTCAAGAGGTGGGAATAATCTCGTTATAGGAACACACAGCTGTGTTCAAATGACAAAGCTGAGCAGCAGGACATGTAGATTGGGATGCAAAGGCACACTGACCCAGTGAGCCTGTGTGCCAGTTTCTGGATACAGTTGTTCAGCTGCACAAGATCCCAGGATTTACCATGCGAAGAAATCAGTTAGAGAGGAAATGCTGGTTTTGTATGAATGGAGAGTTACAGCAGCAACTTAAGTACTGGGAACTACAAAAGAGAGTTTTTGAGGACGTGTGGAAGCTGCCGTTTGTGCTTATCAAGAACTGAAATCAGTTTTGAAATATCACCAAGTCAGACCTTTGAGTGCTCTTCAGACTGGCTACCAGAGGAGCCAGTTCCATGTTTACAAAACATCTTAGCTGACCCTAGAGTACTGGTTTGGCACAAAGCCCATTGTTTTGTTCAGTATTTGCAAACTAGTTAGAAGGCAGCTGTCCTGACCCGTGAGCATTGTTTTTTGAGCATCGATGATAGTTTACATATATCTCTCTAGAACTAGTCCACTCAGAAACTACCTCTTCCCTTTTACAAGCACATACTGGAGAGCATTGTGAAGAAGGAAGGGTTTTCTCTTGCTTCAAAGACTAAGCCTTTTCTGCTTTGCTTCGTCTGAGAGCAAACAAGTAGGTGTTAGGGTCCTGAGGCATCCAAGTGCCT
Source organism: Buceros rhinoceros silvestris (assembly GCF_000710305.1). Taxonomy (NCBI): domain Eukaryota; kingdom Metazoa; phylum Chordata; class Aves; order Bucerotiformes; family Bucerotidae; genus Buceros; species Buceros rhinoceros. Next base: position 36,260 of record NW_010426269.1, on the reverse strand, counting down.
TAATGTCCCTGATCAGCCTCCACAGTGTCCTAGAGAGAGCGATCTAGGTCACTTCCAATAGGTCAATGCATGCCAAAAGTATGAACAACCATATCTCTGCCAGACTTTCAACCTTTTTGCTTACATCACTCAGTGTGACTTGCTACAGCACTAATTTCATTCATGAAGTCTGCATAAGCTACTGCTTTCACAAAGAAGACCTATTGCATGCTCACCCCATTCCTCTTTCCACCTCTTGTAGTATATCCTCCCCATCCTGTCCTAAAATAAAGCTTTGCATGGCCACAATGGTAATCAAGTCTAAGAACTTTTTATGGTTTAAACTTAGAAAACAAAATACATGCATTTCATCTAGTAGATCTGTCTCTCCATCATGCTATAGGAATGTTTTCTCCAGAACTGAAGAGGAGAAAAAAGGGAGCAGGAAAGAAAGGCTTAGAAGAGAGTGCCTCCTTTTTTTCCAACTCAATGTTGTCCTGACAATATCTTAAATTATACATGAATTTGCAGCTGAATTTAGCTGTTGTCCACATACAGTTAATAACAGCATCATATGTGACCAAACACACAATCACATTCCTATAGACCAGCTGTATGTCTGTCATAGTCAACAAGAATTTGCTGAAGCCACAGGGGGAAAATGTAATTGTACTTGTCAGCTAGATTCACCAGAAAAACAGGATAGCAAATGGTTGTACTGGAAGCAATATTTGGAGGTAGCAAGTGATAATGGATAATGAGATCCAATGCAAAGCTTACTAGAGATAATAAGGTGTCTTTCCACACGTCTCTGTAGGCTTTTGATTGTGAGCAAGTATATCCCCTGCGTATTAACTGTTCTTTTCTAACTAGCACATAGCTGCACAGATCAGCTCACAGATGAGTTCATTTTCTAGGTCTTGGCAGCAGATACAGTACTTCTGGGTAGGAATCACCTGGTTCCTACAGACAAAGAGTTCAGATGTTAAGGCTGTAGAGAAAAATGTCATCAGTTTCAGGCTCCTCACAAGTTGCAATAAGTGCAAGAAATGGAGGCTCAGAAAAAAAATTACTTGCAGTCTGAGAGATTTCCTCGCATTGGTGGAAAAGCACTCGCTTCGGGCCATTGTAGACCAATAAACAGTTCATTTTTTCATTGTTCTAATTAATTTAATTAAGTTAACTTCCAAGGTGTGTTAAGAAGAAATGCCTTGGGTGATTAACTGTTCCCATATCAAGGTGTTTTCACAAACACATTTACCTTGATTAGTGTACACATTATTATGTAATTAAATACCTCACACAGAGGAATTTATTAGTGCCTCCTTGTCTCCTAACAAATAAAGCAGCCCTTGAAATTCTCTCTGAAAAGAGCTCTCCTAAGGTAGGTGAGAAGGACAAGCAGAAATGTGTGGAGAGACAGATAATCATGGATTCATCAAGCAAGCAGGTCCCTCATTGTCTCAGCAAGACTCCTCATCTCTTGTCATTGCAGGAACTGTGAATGTCTGCCTGGGTCTCCTGAAAATTTGCTGGTTAATTAAACTACTTTTTGCAGAACTAACATGCACTTCTTTGGCCAGTAAAACTTCCTGATCACTTGCCTATCATCACTGTCCCAGGTCTGTGAGACAAATTTTCTATTCAAATCTTAATTGGCCTTAAAGGAAAACATCAATTTAAAACATATACTTAAGAACATTTCAAGTATGAAATATTTTCTTACAAAGGAGACTTTTAAAAGTGTTTAAGATCACTTGTTCCGGGGTTTAGTAAAATGAGTGAAACGAGCCACATTCTCCAGTTTCCATGAGAGTCTGTTCTTATTTTTTGTCATTTGTAGCCTGTAGTCACTCTAAGCACAGTTCTGGACTTAAGCATGTGCTTAAATATTTTGTTGAACTGAGGCCAAGGTTACTCCCATTGGCTTTAGTGAAGATTAGTACATGAAGCTGAGATTAGTCTTTGCCTTATCTGCAGACTGTACCTGCTACTTTATTAGGCATGACCACAATATTTCAGCATTCTCTGCTGGGTTTGTCAGTAGATCATAAATTGCACTCACCATCTGATGAAGCAATAAGATTTGCTTTATGCCTCATTGGTCACTTTCCCAGGCATTAAAGCTTAGAATGAACAAAACTCAAATGGTTCAGAGGTTCAGTTTAGAGACTTGCCCAAACTTTATATAAATGTATTTTGAAACTCTTGTGTCTATAAAGATAAACCAGAATTTTTCATTAAATTCTGGTATTATTAATTATTCATTTCTGATCAGCAAAGCAGTTGGAACAAAAATTCTTCTAGGAAAGTAAAATGTGATTATCAAGTTCACCCTTGGCCAGGCATTAGTGTGGGAGTAACAAGGTGCAAATTCACCAACATTACCTTAGTTTAACTGTGAGAAGGGAATGTCAGACCTGTAAGAGCAGTTCACACAGTTTTCCCATTCTGTGAAAGTCCCACTTAAGTTTTGAAGGTTAAGTTTCTGCCAAGATATTTCACTTAGAGTGAACATGATCTCTTTAATCCTCCCACTACACCCCGCCCTCACCAAAAAACAAAATAAACAAAACAAAACCCAAAAAACAAAAAAGAAAGGTTCTACCTCCACTTCAGTGTATCTTAGCCTGAGAAATAACAGCCACAGAATCAGGGTATTTTACAGTGTTTAAATGCTCAAATTCATTATAATTGATTTGACTTATTCCTATTGTTCTTTTAAACATTAAAAAAAAAAAAAAGGTGGGGGGGAGAAAGAAAAGAGAAAATAAAAATAGTATTTTCCACAGATTTTCCACTTTTCGGAAAAATGGAAGAATAAGAAATGAAGACCAGGATCAGACGTGTGGCCAACTGTCCAGTAAATGGAGGAAAACCAGTTTGGACAACTGCCAAAAACCCCTTTACATTGCTTTGTAGTTCTAGCAGTTTTTGAAGTCGTCAAGACATCTGATCCCTCCCACATCCTCTTACACAACCCGCTTCTAAACACATGAATTTGCCAGTCTTGATTACACAGTAACTCAAGTGTGGGCATTGTCGTTTCAGGATCTAACACAGGCTGTGACTAAAAGAAGGCAGCTATCCTTCCCCTCCATCGCCATTCCTGACCTCATGTCAGATTTAGCACATTGGTGTCTACAAAGTGAGTCTCATAATTTTTTTTTTTTCTGACTGAAAATCAAACATTTATATTTTCTTTTCCTGAATTAATTTTTGGCCAGGGCACTGAACTGCATCGTCTCACTCCATGGTTGCATGATTTCTGGAACTCGTGTAAGGTAGCAGCAGGTGATAGCAGTTAGGAGCAGGGGATGGTTAAGTTAACCCTTTTAGCCTGTAGCACAGTGTTAGATCAGTTCAGGCCAAGTGGAAACCACGTTTGAGGAGAGGAATGTAATATTCTGAAGCATTGTGTGCACTGATGAGACTGGCTTTTGTGGTGGAGTAGATGTGAGTGCCTACTCCCCACAGCATGACAAGAACATTGAAAAAGACCTTCCAATTTCTGGAAAAATTGACCTCTCTAGGAGGTTTTTAATACTAGCTTTCCTTCTAATAGCAAAATATGATGCAGATTCCTAATTACCGGAGCATTTCTAAACTCCAAATAACAGGTTCTAAGAGGTCTCAAATTGTAATAATGTTTTCCAGGACATTTTGGCCCAGAAAAAAAGGAAAAGAAATTATCAAATCTGAAAGTTAGAGTATAAGCTTTGAGCAGGAAAGGCCCAGACTTCCTTCTGTGGTTAGTATAGGTCCTGGCTGAAATGGTGTTTGCAGTCCAGAATGATACCTTTGAATTGTTATTGGAATACAAATAATAAGGCTTACTGATTAAATGCTGACAAACACAAAAAGCCTGATGGAGTTAAAAGCACTCAAAAGCTTTTAACAGCCCTCCTTGTGTGTCTACCATTCCCCTTTCTGAAATCATATGCACAAAAGGCAGTACGGGAACCAATAGGATCTTGTTTTCCATTCAGCTCTTAGCGTGTAATATAATACTAGGAAAACAAGTATTTAGGATAGTCTAATATACAAGCATCACCACCCCTTTTAGAGAGGATGAATTATGTGACATTTTCTGGGAATCTGGAAAATACTCCTGAATGCCAAGTGAATCAATGTTGAAATAAGAACAAATACACTCCCTACAAATGGGACAACAGCTATCAGGTCTGTGGCAGTGAGAGAGAATTATGTTTGCCTGGGGCCAGCTCCTCAGGGAGTGAAGATTGATTCTTTATGATTGATGACTCGGCACTTGAATGCCAAGTCATCAATTCCCTGTGTTCATGGCATTGACTGCATCAAGATAACTTTTCCCTCGTGCCTAAGCATGGATATGGTCCTTGCCTGGAGTGCAACCTCAGAGGACTCAGGTACAGAACCTCAGTCAGTTGCTTTAAATAAGAGTCAGACACAAACTTCAAGTGTCTGGCTGCAAGGAGTAGACAACACTTAAAAATGAAGTGGAAATGCAATATGGAAGGCTTGGCTTCACCTTTGCTGTAACAGGTTCAGATTACGTATCCTAAAATGAATGGGTTTGTATTATGCAGTTATATACTCTGAAATACAAAATAAGTGGTTTTGGTTTTGCTGACTGTATAAAATCAAGCCCTTGTCTGGGAGAACTGGGTGACAACTCAACACTCATGTCACTGTGACACTGTAAGCTATGCAGCTCAGAGCACAGGCGAAAGTGACAAGTAGAAATATGTACCTTTATCTGTGCGTCTGATGGGGTGTTGTTAAAACACACTTGTCCTATAGGTCTTGACATCTACTGACAAGCTTTGAAAAACATGCACAAAATAACCAACCGCTCATAAAGGAGGGACTATAATTATGTTGTCAAAAAGAATCTAAAAGAGAAACAGCACGAAAACCACACTTCATGCTTGGAAGAAAGTCCATTCCTTGCCCTATTTGCTCTGTCCCTAAAGCCTGAGCAAATAAGTTAAGTTTACCAAGTAAAATTTAGGACAGCCTTGATTAACCCCAACTTTCCAACTGCTGTAGTGTTTTAAAGCATATCTCCAGTTGCTTTAAACTGGCCACTAAGGACTTCCCCATCAGGGAAGGATCTCCAGCTGACATAAAGCCCCCCCAGGCTGGGGGACATGTCAGAGTTGTAGAAAGGAGTCGAAAGTAGAGTAGGACTGCAATGCCTCTCAGGTGAATCCAAGCTGACAGAAATGTCCAATCAGTGTATGTTAGAGGAACTGTGTGGCTATTCTTTCACAGGGTGCAGCATGTTTAAGCCTGGATAAGCCACCATCAGTGCAGGGGAAGAAAGAACTCTGCTGTAAAGTCCTCCTCTTTTCAGGACTTGCCAGCCTTTAATTCTAAAGAATATGCATTTTTACTATCTTCATGGAAAGTGTTAGGTTGGGTTTTTGCTAGTAACAGAGAATGCTTCCTGAACTCAAAATTTGAAAAAGCTTATTCCAAGTTGAGACTGAGTTTCACAAATGATAACATGAAAAAATAGGAAAACATCAAAAAATAGGAAAACATTCTTTTCAGAACATGATTCTATCCCTTTTCATTCTTTACTTCTAGTAAGACTCATATGTGGTGCCTTTAAAGAAGATAAAAACTTTGCAGGAAATTATTGCAAACTTCTAAGCCTTACAAATCTCGTAAGTAATGCTTTTATTTTGCTCTAAAACAAAGCAAAATTTAAATGGAAAAGCATATTCTTTCTTCCGCCTCACTTAACCAAAATTAGAAGGAAAAACTCCCAGAATGCCCAGCTATGTAAGCGAGTCAGAGAGGCAGAGAAGAAGTAACAATAATAAAGAAATATAGTGCAGATTCCTGCTCTAGCCAAGTGTGAGAACATGTCGTTCCTTCCTGTGTTTACTAACACTCCATGATCACTATTGCTTAATGTTTATCCAGTGATTCCTCTTCCTTGATTAACATTTAATAATGCTGATGTCAAAACCGGTTACCAGGGAGTGTTTGTAATGCTGGCTTATTAATGTTTTGGGACATACAATATTACAATCATCCTTTTAATCACATCACGTTGCATTTGTCCTATTCGAAAGCAAGGAGTTTTTTCACACCTTGTGATAGAATCTTTTTGACTCAGAGGTTACATGCCATATGCAAAAGGGTCTATCTATAGAAATAGATGTGGGCTATTTCAAGCCTTCCCTCAAGCTTAGGCTGTTTGATTTCTGCTCTTGGCTTATAAATATATGATGTGTGGTATGTTTAAGTTGCTTTCAAACTTGTTTTTAAGTGGCAAATACTTGAGGATGAAAGGCTGAGAGTTACACAGTGTGTTTTCCTCTACAGTAGAATAAAAGGGGTGATACCTTTTGAAGCTTGTGAAACTGTAGCTAATGATTTTCCATGAACATTTGATGTAATGATAGAAGGAAAAAAATATTACACTATACTAAGAAGAGGTGACCTGGTTCATAAAAACTGCAGGCAAGCAACACAATCTTCTCTAGAGTCATCCACAGCCTGGCCTTGCATACTAACCCAACCCAATCGAATTCCGTGTGAAATTCCAGTTTCCCTGGGTTGTAGCTTTGCTGAAAATAAATCACCATAAATTTTTGTTGCTGTTGTTGTTATTGAATTACAGTATTTTACAGAACCCCTAAAAGACTTTGAGATCCCTTCCACTGTCAACGCATGAATGTAATTTTTGTCTTACATATACACACAATGTTGATTTAACACACCAGGTCTTGTGTTTGTTAAAGAAAGCCATGCACATAATGAGCTTCGTATGGGTAGACTGAGATATGGAGACACTTAGATATTTCAGGCCAGAGAATGTTCAATTCCTTTGTAGCTCTAAAAGCATCCGGAAGTTTTAGAAGCTTGGACACCTGCACAAAGCCTTGATCAGTGAGTCCTGAAACTGTGTATTGCTGGGGAAGCAAAGAGGCAAAGCATCGCTCTGTGCTTACCTGATTTCTTAGACACTTTGACAAAACAATTGCAGTTGGCCTGAGGTACTTAATACTGCAGGCTAACAGGACCTTGACCCTGTGTATGGGAAATTTCCTAAGGAAAAGGCCATCCTAAAAGGAAGCAGTGCTTCAGCTAGTGGCCTTAGTGTATGCACAGATTCTTCCAGCTCCATTTCCCTAGCAGTTTTAGAACAAGTCACTAAAAGTCTTTGTCAATTTGCTGACAATTTTAATTACAACAAGACCTGATTATAACTACTTTGCAGAGTCTACTCAGTGCTTCTTTTCATTAACATCTTATCAGCAGTATAATTGCAGGCTGGAGTGAACTCACATTGTTTTTTACCTTCTTCAAAGCTTCATTCAAAATGCAGACACAACTTCCAGTTCAGCCTTGTGAGGCTCAAGCAGATGCATTCCTTCAAATATTTCTTCAATCTGTTGTCAAAGCAACAAAACCAGAAGGAAGCACCCTTCGAACTGCTAAGTTCATATAAGATTGTAATGGTTAAAGCACTGCACTGATTTAAACCATAAGAATTTTTCCAGCACTTTAATGATTTGCAAGGAGAGATGGGACTGAGCTCTCTGTTTCCTCAAACGTTACACAATGCAAAATTTTACCGTTCGATTGGAGCGGAGACCAAATAGAGCAAAAGTTTACAAATAAAAATTTAATTTTCTTCTCTGAAAATCAACAATAATAATGTAAAAAATCTGTGGACCATCCAGCTCCTTTTTTTCTCCATGTAAAACAAAATTTTCACTCTTTATGACAATACGTGGTACCCTGGTGTCCTTGGAGTAGACACACCTTCTTCAAATCTACGTTGGAGGTTACCAACGGCTTGTTTTGAGTGCATAGTACAAGACTGAGTCTCACAAGCACAGTTCTCTGAATTCTGTGATGGCTAGTGACAGTATAATTTGTAGCTCTAGTATGTAACCATCATGATGGAAACATCTCTGGGTGTGTGGAAGTGTGTGCAACCCTGAAGGATGTGGAAGAAGACAGACCGTTTAGTTTCCATCAGCCACAGGAAAGGGCCCAGGGAGGGGAGAAAACAAGTGGATTTCTGCTGTCACAGCTTCCCTGAGAAGAGATATAGACTCACCCTGATGAGTAGCCAGATGCTATCTCAATAAATTTCACCCCTCTGGGATAGCAGAGAGGTGCTGAGATGATGACAATTTAACAACAATTAGTCAAATTCTAACCTGGGATCCTTTCATTGAAATATCAAGACTTGTAGTTAGAGCAGAAGGAACCAAGTCATACTCTCCCATCTCCTTCATTGTTTCAACCACTTTGTCTACGCAGGTCTGCTATTTCTCTACCAAGAAACCAGATTCTCATCCAGGATATTTATTTAACATGTAATAATTAAGTATATGCCTAGCTAACTGCACTTTAGAGCACTTCTTACCAATTTAATTATGAGAGAAAGTTAATCAGATTTAACAGCCTCTCCCAAGCTTTTTTCTGTTTTTTTTTACTTAAATTGTTTTTACTCTATGTTCAAAATTAATTAATGCTAGTAAAAAGAAAAAGGTACTACATTGACACCACAGAGCCTGTTATTCTTCCTCTGTTTTTTGAACAGGTACAGTGTAAACAAGACAAACTTTTTCACCCAAGAGTTCATTGTTACCGACATTCTTTTTGGAAATTTATCTGTAAGGATATATTTTATGTGTAGAGATTTGAGGCCATGAGGTGTTGTGCTTACATGCACTGCTCCCAGATTCAGGAATACAAACACCAAAACTCAGCCTACTTCCTAGCAGATCATGAAACGTGTTGAAAATTGTGATGGTGTGCTGACAAACACTTTTCTTGTTGTTTCTGTTTGATTTGGGATTTTTTTTTTAGGATTCTCCTCATGTCATGCCCCAAAAAATTAATTTTGTGGCCACAGGGACTACAAATTATTAAAGAAAAGACAGATGTTAATGCAGATATTTTCCACCTCACATAGCTCCAGAAAGTAGGTGTTTAAAGAGAAAAAATTATCGTGAAAAACAAACTGAAATCATGGGAGTTAGCAATCAATTTGCAGAGTACAGCCAGGGGAACTTCACACAGTAATTCATGTACAACACCCAATAACCTGTGGTAAACATGTCTTCTAAGACAAATGCCTTATTCTGACTGAACAGCAGGTTTGCCTGCAGATAAATCCACCAGAACCCGTAGCCCTGATTCACAACAGTGCGAGATGGGGGGGATGAGACCTTTCAGATCACTGCCATTTTTCACACCTTCTGGGATTGTTACTGAAGGTGCCAGTCAGGAAAGGTATCGTTTCTTGTTTCTGCTTGGAATGCCTTCCCCTCTAGAAGGACAGGAACTTGCAATCTGTTTTCATGCAGGTGCCTCTTTTAATGAGGAAATTGCCCAGCAAGCTACCTCCATTTTCTGTTTCCTACAGAGATTCTTATTTATTTATTTATTTATTTAACAACTATCTAAAATTCATGCCAGATTTCTCTTGTTAATTCACAGATGTTTGAATCAAACCATTACATTTTTCCCCCCTGGATTGTAAGGATGTAAAAATATTGGTGAAAATCTGTTAGGAAAGTCCTATTCCCCTCCTCCCTGGAAAGTTGCTCTAAGTCTTTTCGCCACTACAGAGCTTTGTGTGTGAAGGTGAGAAAACACCACTTTTACATCTGCCCTCCAGGGTCCTTTTGTCCTTAATGTTCAAACAATAAAATCATAGAAGAATAAAACACAGAGGAAAAGCAAAGGTAAGTAAGAAAATAAACAAAATGTTACACTTAGAAAACAATTTCTAAAAGAAATGTATAAGGAACTTCTGTTTCAGATAAGCTGTCTAGACACAAATGCACTGTAAATTCACTGATACCTTTTAAACACCCCACCTTTCTTAAGTAGATAAATGATTCTGGTCAATACTGTCACACTTGTCAATTATATCTATAAAAAAGTAACTGACCAACATTCACATTTACATTTTTTTCATTAGTACAGTAACATGACCAGTCGTTATTTCTGTATTAGTCAGATAATAACCATATTATGAATATCCTTAACAAATGTTCTACAAAATCATGGCAATGATGAATAAAAAAGCTGAGGAAAAAAATCCAATGAAAGGAAGGACAAAAAATAAACTGTTGCCAAATTCTGAACAATGACTCTGTGCTGTGCATTTGAAACTTCATCAAAAAAGCAACAGGCACAGATCCAGGAGAAAGAAAAAAAGAAAAAAAGCTATAATATCAAAGGACACCTTTGTTGGTGGAAGATTTTTCATTATATCTTGACATTACAGAAGGCAGGATGGTGATCAGTAAAAATGAGTACAAGTATGAAACAAATAGAAAAGTCAATGAACACATAGAATGCATCAGGTATATTCAATAGATCATCAGCAAAGGAAATACAAATGCATTCCAGAGCATTTTCAACTCTCTGTCAGTCCATTTATGTATGTATCTATTTATCCAATCATTATTCAACCAGAACAGGAAGGTCAAGAAGCCCAACAGATTTAAAAGGAAACCTGTTGGATGTACAGGAGTGCATTAGTCACATGTATGTCAGCAGTGGCGGACAGATAGACTCAGTGAATCAGCCTGTCCCTTCATTTCCTTTTTTCTCTGTTTCCCATGGTACGTACAAGATCCTGAAAAATGCCTGGTAACACTGAACTCATTTTGCTCAAGAGATCCAAATACATTAATGTAACATCCAATCACTACTAGCAATAATGAGTTTCTTAGACTGAGAGCAGTAAGGTCTCCCCTCATTCTCCGTTTCTCTACGCTAACAATCTCAGTTCGCTCAGCCTTTTCTCATAAGACTTTTTCTCTAGACCCCTCAGCAGCTTCACTGGCCTGCTCTGGACATGCTCCAACACATCAATGTCCTTCTTGAAGCGAGGGGCCCAAAACTGGACACGGTACTGGAGGTGTGGCCTCACCAGCACCAAGTACAGGAGGGCAATCACTGCCCTGCTCCTGCTGGCCACACTATTGCTGATATAAACCAGGATGCTGTTGGCCTTCTTGGCTACCTGGGCACACTACTGGCTCATATTGGGCTGCGGTCGATCAACCCCCCCAGGTCCTTTTCCACAAGGCATTTCCCAGCCACTCTTGCCCAAGCCTATAACGTTGCAGGGGGTTGTTGTGACAGAAGCACAGTACCCAGCAACTGGTCTTGTTGAACTTTGAACAGCTGTCCTTGGCTCATCAAACCAGCCTGTCCCTCTGTACAGCCTCCTGACCTTCGAGCACTCTTGCCCAACTCGGTGTTGTCTTCAGATTAACTGAGGGTGCTCTGGACACCCTCGTGCAGATGGCACACTACTGGCTCATATTGAGCTGCTGTCGATCAACACCCCCAGGTCCTTTTCCACAAGGCAATTTCCAGCCACTCTTGCCCAAGCCTATAACGTTGCAGGGGGTTGTTGTGACAGAAGCACAGTACCCAGCAACTGGTCTTGTTGAACTTTGAACAGCTGTCCTTGGCTCATCAAACCAGCCTGTCCCTCTGTACAGCCTCCTGACCTTCGAGCACTCTTGCCCAACTCGGTGTTGTCTTCAGATTAACTGAGGGTGCTCTGGACACCCTCGTGCAGATTGTTGAAAAAGATGTTAAATAGTACAGGTCCCAATTTTGGGGCAATCCATGGGGAACACCAGTTGTGACGGGCCACCAAATTAATTTAACTCCATTCACCACCACTCTCTGCACCCAGCCGTCCTGCCAGTTTTTTATCTAGCAAAGAGTACACTCATCCAAGCCATGAGAAGCCAGTTTCTCTAGGAGAATTTTGTGGGAAATAGTGTCAAAAGCTTTACTAAAGTCTAGGTAGACTCTAAACATAGACTCTAAACAAAAGTCCTCAGATCCCCACAACGAATGCTGATACTTGGCAGATTATTTCAAATGGGGAAATGTTTCATCAGAAATCTTCCAGTTTACTCTGCTTTTCTGTATTTATGTCATAGACAGCACAACAAATGCAGCAGTCTTAACCAACAAACAAGGCATGAATAAAGTTACCTGAGATAACCATTCATCTCTGAAAGCCATTCATAATGTTGAATGTCTGTGAAATGCACTGTAAGGGGAAAATTGCTCATTTAATCTCCACCCTTGCTTTAGACAACATTCTTGTCAATGGCAGCAATCAAGAGATAGTAGGGAAAATTGAAATGCATGGAGAACTTGAAAGACTTCTTCAAGGTTCCTCAAATGGTTGCTATTGCTATACTGGTTTTGGTTAGCCTTTGCCTATTACTACACAACTGGTAAAAAAGAAAAAGAAATGTGGCTACTGTCTCCATTTCTGAGGGCTAAGAAACTGTACTGTCCTATGACAGAGAGTGAACACAAAAGTATAATCTGGAGTCGTAACTATGTAAATTCATGACAGTGATGAGAGTGAGCCTATTCCTCACTGAAGAAGTGTATTTGCCTGTTTTTATGGTCCTTGTTAACCACAACTTAGTGGGGGCTTGAATTTTCCGTTACAGGTTTCTTAAGTCAGTTAAATCCGTGTTTCCTGCATGGGCGTTAAGATTTCAAACCATTCTCCATGTCCTCTCCTTCCCCTATATCTCTTGCCCAGAAAGCCTTAATTTGCTAGATTCCCATTTGGTATCAGAGCTGGAGCAGAACAATGTAACCATCACTCAGCCCTGGTTAAAGCTGCAGCCCTGACATGTCAGTTCTGGAGGTTTTTTTCTTATTTTCCTGTTAGTTTACCATCGTAAGTATGACTCACTCTTTTCTGCTCTTGGATCATTCTTGTCTTCCTGCTACACCAGGGAGCTTTTCCAATCCATTTGTCTCTAAAAAATACTTGCAAGCAGAAAAACACCAGGATTCATAGGACCCAAAAAATGTCATGCAGTGGTGTGACTATGCTCCTCAAGCCATGCAGCACTCCAGCCAGATATACTTGTGAGGGGGTGGGTGTGCTAATTGTTATTGTTTACAACACCAAGCAACGAACCAGGTACCATCCAACCTGAGATGGAGGTATATTCACAGCTAGAGCAGAAGGAGCAGTCAGTCACTTTTCATGATGAGGGTTACATAATAGCTGCTGAACAATGAGAAATCCTAGTAAATGTCACAGTACAATGCTGGAGCATGAGAGAACAAACAGGTTAAACAAGCCAACTTGTCTGATTTGATAAATAATGAAAAATTGTTCTCTTTCCAAAGCTTTCCAAGTATATTTATCTGAGGTATCGTTAATAATTTAACTCCCCCATGTCCCTCCTGACTCAGATTAAAATTTCAGCTTTTACAATCAACGTAGTTCCGGTCAGCCTAAAACTACCCATCAGCTGAAGAGTCTGACACCACCAGACCAAAACCAGCATGAATTTATATTTATCTTTAAAGAAACAACCCACATACATACATATCAAGTTTTCCATCTGAACTTTTCTGTGAGTGAGTAGTGGCAAATTAATAATCTTTTTTAATTTCTAGATTACTGCAGCTTCAACATAGTGGTTTGTACCATTTTGTCCAAATATGTCAAAATCTTCTTAGGTGACCCAGTAGTAATGTCTGTAGCAAGAATCTTCACCAATCATATCTGGCCTGTGAGAGAATTCACATAACATGAAACAAACTACTCCTGACCTTTGCGACACAGACTAGTCAATGAAAAGTCTTGACTAGCTCATGAAAAGTAGTCTTCTGGGAGATTATTTCTGTTCCATTTTTGGCCAGAGGGTTATGGGAGTTATACCTGCGACATTGTTCTGAGACTATTTGGTATCAATATCTAACACTACCATTTTCCTATACGTTTTATTAGTAGCTGTTGTATTCAGTTAATTATAAGTGTTAGAGAAAAATAGGTCATGTGGATCCAACAACCCAAGAGAGGCGAAGCAGCTACAGCTCCTTATCTCCTGGTCTATCCAGTAGCAAGGATGAAGATGTATTCACAGTGGGAACAAATATACAGAGCACAAGGACACACCACATATATATATACTCATATGTCTGGCCACATAGATCTCAGGCAGACACTCAAAGCACTCATTCAAACTCAAACAGCACCAAAAGCCTCATTCTGCTTCCCTCTCAGGCTGAGAAGAGCAGTGGTCCACTACTTAGAACAAATGTGTGTCTGTATATATATATGTGTATATATGTATGTACAATGTAATTCTCTGCACCAATTGTCCTCAGACACTCAATGTGCCCAATAGCTGTTCCAGTCTCCCCAGATGCTGGCATCTGGACATATGGGCTACTGAAGCCACAGATCTATTTCAGTTGCTGGTATTGATCATCACGTACAAAGAACTGACTTGGATTCCCCTGGTCCCATAGCCAACCTCCTTGTGCAACTTCACTTATTTACCCACCCAGGCTGATCCTCTTTGGTGTTTACAACCTCGCTCACACAACCACATTTGCTCCAGCTGCTGTTCAATGGCTAAAGTGGACCTCCCATGGCCTGACTCTAGTTGCTAGATCTGAATCCCATACACATATGCACATAGAATAGACAGATTTCACTCAGGAAAGGGAGAAGAATTTAGTGAGAAGAGAGGACAGATCATCCTACAGGCACAGGGCATGGCCAGACAAGTGCACTGACTAGCAGATTATTTCCATGTGATTGACCATTTTTAGCTTCTTACCCCTCTATTTTCTTGCACTTGTTCCTTCTCAAATCAGCTAAATCCTTTCTTTTTCCTTCCTTTAGTTCCTCTGCTAAATATCCCACAATAGATCTGGTGCAATCCCAAAGTACTTTTGCTCTGCGTTCTATAAGATGTCCCATACTGAAGGAACTCCCTGTTTGTCCAAATGGTGAGCCCAAGAGTGGCTTTACATGGCTTATGGTGATGGGTGTCACACTTGTACAGTCGGGTGAAGGCTTTGCTGGACAGCTTGGGGGCCAGGGGACAGAGGGGGTGTTTGTTTCTTGGAGTCCTTTATTTGGTTCCCTGCCTGGCATTGTACCCCTGTGCTCCTCTGGGCTTGGGGACATGGGCCTTTGATGGGTTGATGACCCCTGTGATAGGCATGGGAGTAACTCGGCAATGTATTATTTGGGCTCTCCCACCTGCTGCTCTCTGTGCTCCTGTGTTGGTGTGTAAATGAGCTTTTGTCATACAGCATAAGTGCTAAACATAAGACTCTGTAATTGAAATTGCCCCAGCAGTGCGTCTGCTTTCAGTTGTCAGAGAAATGTTTGTTTTCTTTTCTGCTTTTTTGAACTCAGCCAACATGGTTCATTATTCCATGGATGAAGATAGGAAACAAAAATACTATGGTTTTTTTTCATGAATGATAAATTGATCTGTTTTAGAGAAGATTAAATGCCTCCATGCTTTGGTAAAAGCATGCTCGAAATTTAGCAGGCACAAAATACCCCCGTAACAGTGATGTAGCTTCTTCTAGACAGCAAGAACTTCCCCTGTGCTGCAAATTCATATGAAATTGTGAAAAGTCTGTTTGTATGGGTGACACACAATAAAGATTCTCACTGCTAAATACCTTGATCATTTTCGTTTTCTGTTTGGTATAGCCTAGTCCAAACCTAAGATGCGTTCTAGGTTTTGTTGTCTGAACTACAGAGATGTTAGATCTCAATATGTGATCCAGCCAAGGAAATTGTCTTTGTTTCTTAGTGACATTCTTGCTATTTTCAAGCACTGCAGAGGAGTAAAAAGTCTCTGCTTGAATTCAGAGTGAACTAGATACAGAAGTGGGTGATACATTTTAGCAAACAGAATTGGTGGGATAAAGCTTCACTAACTTTTGAATACCAAGTGGATATGGAGTTGGAACTGATAGGACATAGAATCCCTTTCCAGAGACTAGGACCAGGAGTAAGGCAGATGAAGACCGCTAAAGATTTGTCATGACTGAAGATAACAAATGAAATAAATTACAGGGGACTTGAGTTTATAAAAGATTCAGCAAGACACCTGAAGAAACAGAAAACAGAACCACACACACCAAAAAAAAAAAAAAAAAAAA
>NW_010426269.1:19589-20284 GCF_000710305.1 Buceros rhinoceros silvestris | reverse complement strand
AACACCTAAAAAAAAAAAAAACAAAACCACCCCCCCCAAAAAAAAAAAAAAAAAAAAAAGATCTGGGACACAGATGATACAACCATACTATCATTTCTACTTCTATCTACGTCTGCTGTGATGGATTCCCTTTGCGTCCATTCTTCCCAGACACTTGCTCACCCTCAGCTGTAAGCTTCACAATGGGACAGTCCAAGCTGCAGGCAAAAGAGAGAACCAGCCAGTCAACAGAATTGCAGGGGCCACGGATATGCTTCTGACCTACATGACAGGTAAAGAATGGAAGCTGGAAGTTTCATTTCTTTTTATTAGGTTTTGTTTTCTCTTAAGACATCTGCATGGATGTCTTAACAAGGCTAAGGGAGAGGACTTCTCTTCAGTTTGAGGCCTTAAGAATCTCTGTTTCTTTATGTTCAGAAGGAATAACACAAGCTGCTGGTTAGACAATGTGAAATTAAAAAAAAATCCCATCCCCATCAAAAGGATGGGGCAAGAGGGTGTATGGAGCTAAAAGACAAGACACTGATGTGTTTTGGAGATGAGGATTATACCTTGTGTGTGCTGCAAATGAAGATCTGAACTTCTCAGATGTGGCCACTAACAGCTTCTTCCTCATTTTCTGGTGCCTGACTTCACACCCTGGGGTCTGATTTGTGAAGGTGTGTGCTGGGTCACAGCAGTAATGAAAGGAAAGA
>NW_010426269.1:0-19493 GCF_000710305.1 Buceros rhinoceros silvestris | reverse complement strand
TGACTGTGCACTCAGCATGTAAAATGTTATGTGAAGTAGTCTAAAATAGGAAGTCCTGTGTGAGAGAGTTTTTCAGTTCGCTCAACTTTAAGCACAGAATACATCCCTGTACCCTCTTTCATGAGCCAGTGGAGAATTGTTCTCTGGAGAGGACTCTCTCCTTCCATTGATTATCAACGGCATGAGGTTAGATGGGCTCGATAGCTCTGTTAGCAAACACTAGTGCCTACAGCACGAATGTGTTGCAGGAATCACTTAGGTGGTGTTACAGGGACCACCAGATTACCCATAGGGCTGATAATATCTCTTTGTTTGGAATGGGGTTGAAAGACTATGTACTATATAACAGCTGGGGTCACATGCATTGGGATGCTTCAACAGTGCAGAGGGCTCTATCTGAGCTAGTCAAAGGCTCTTTATAGTTAAGGGAGAGAAGTGCTTCTCCTTAGGGGGTGATTCATTTCACTCTAAAACACACATTTAAAATGGGTCAGCTCTTAAAATGCCTCCCTTTTCCCCCTGTTTAGAGGGGGGAGCCTGAAGCAGCTAGCTTAGATATAAACATCTACTTGAGGGATCTCTGTAAGGAGGTGAGGTGAATCCCATGGTTGGTAATCAACAGTGGGAAAGCACGTACAGGATTATTATGTTCCAAATGAGGCCTATTCAACCTGACTGTTGAATGAGGCAGGACACCCATGGAGTGAACAACATGTCTTCATGTAATTAAAAGTGGCTTCATAATCAACAGCCACACTGAGAGAAAAGGCAAATAATACTAGCAACCTTATTTCTGGTGTTTGCAAAAGCCTGAGTCTTGACTTTATGAACTCAATATGTAGGGTCTATGTATATGTGCATACGTATGTGAATAGATGCAAATATTTCAAATTTCTGTTCAGTGTTTACCTGACATTTGTCATGAACCAGACATTTCATTGATAAATGAAAACAAGGGTAGTTATATTTTCTTCCATACATTTATGAGAGTGTCCCCTAACTGAAGATCTGGTCTAGTTTATCCTGTAGGTCTTCATTTTTTAAGTACCACAGACATATAAAATGAATCAATATTTCCACAGTTACGCTGATGCACCTCCACTTACAATTGCTGACAAGATCCAAAACTAAGTGGCAATCTCCTGGTGAATTAGGTTATTTTTCTTTCTGTTTTGCCTAAGCTTCTCTTGCCTGTGTGGCTTAAAAATATTCAGACTGAATATAGTAAAACCAGCACTTACTTCTATTGGAGAGCTGACTGACTATAAGCAGTGCAACTTCTGGATAGGAGACATTGTAGTTAATACTATTTTGAGAGGAAGGAAGGAATTTTCTTGCCAAAGGACTGAGAGAGTTGGATACCATTATGAAACAACTGTTTGGTACATCTGTCTTGCTGAGTTTTAGACAGTAAAAAACTGGAAGTTCTTAAAAATCCCCCAAACTGAAGGAATGTTATTTAATGCTTCCAAGCAACCCTAGGCAGAAAATAGAGTTGAGCACTTAAATGTTTCCCTGGAGGACATTATAGATGTATTTTACATACTATTTCTCAAAGTCATGAATCTCATGGACTTAAAAACAGAATGTTTGGTTCATGGATTTCACTAGATTTCTACACACAGAAAACTACACAGTACCAATGTACATTACCTTTTAGTGGCTTCATTCAGTTCAGACTACAAGAACTGACATTCTTGTAGTCTCAAATGCGTCAGGGAATAGGCCTTAGCTGAAAACTGAGGCACTAACCTGCCCTGTAGGTATAGAATGTGAATTTATGGTCCTATTCTTAATTTTGTCTCTAATATTTTAAAAAATAGGGGTTACTCGTTTCAGCCTAAAGTCCAAACATTGTCATTGCTCAAGGGTATTACATAAACAAATTAATGCTAGAGATTTCCTGGGTAGAGAAAAATAAAAAATCTAGCAGAACCAGGTCATGCTACTGGTAATAGATGTATCCTGACTTTGTCTTAGTGAATATCTAAGAGCGAGTGAGAGACAGGGAATACTCTCTCATGTCCTAAATGTGATTCCCAGCAAAGGAATAATGATGGGCAGTGTTGCTAGTGACTAAAGTCCAAGCCTGATTCCTGGTGAAGCTCCAGTCTTCCATTTCTAATCACAAGGCAATATGAATCATAAAGATACAGTAGGAGGAATATTTACTCAAGTTGGAGAAAGAGGAGGGAATAATAATGGTGGTCAGGGGAGTACTTTGCTTTCTCCAGTTCACATAGAGAAAGGAAATAAAATCTTCAATAATACTTGAAACACATTGTCATCCTTAAACAGCAATTCTTGTAGCATTGCTGCAGCCAGATCGCATGAGAAAAGGTAGAGAAGTTCACTCTGCCTTTTCCACACGTAAGACAGAACCTTGGAAGGCAAAATCCCTTAAAACCCTGCCTGGTCACGCTGTTTTTAAGCACTGAAATATTTCAACTCATTCAGTCTAGAGAGCTTCCCACTTGAAGGATCAACCTGCTGTTGCCCACTGGAGCCACATCTTCTGTGATGCAGAAATGCAGTCCTCCAAGTACGACCTTCAAAGGCAGCTCACGGTTCCACTGCTCTGAGAGCGTGCTAGTGCTATATAAGACAAGAACTTTCCTAGCTTCTTGGTCCAGTGCCAATTTACTTCAAAGTGGCGGTTCATTTCTGAGAATCATACTGTCCATTCAGCAGGTCTTTGCATAGTGTTCCAAATAATTTCTCCAAATCCTTTATTATGATTTGTTTTCCCTTGAGGATACCCTAAAAAACAGAAAAAGAAAATACCAAAACCCAGCTGTTTTCTTTCCCAGGGGCTCCACTGAAGTTATATTTCCAAATGAACTTTTCCTCCCCACACCCCACACCCCCTCCATCAAAACCAGGTTTTTTTGGCTTTGATCTGAAGTTTTAGCCCTTTTTAGTTTCTCCTGGGAAACTTTCTGCTGTGCTGGGAAAGTGCAAAAAATTAATGAGGAATTCTAGGTTCAGATTTGTTAAACATGGTTACCTAGATCTGTCTTACTCTGTACAAGAAAGAATTGGAAAACAGAAAGTTTAGGGGCTTTTGTAAGGGTGCTGTAGTAGAGCTATGTTTCTTCATCTGGACTCTTCCTTCTCTAATGAATGGTGGATTATTTAGAGAAAGGAGCAAGGAAATCTACAGTACTAAGGCAGAGGGAAAAAAAAAGTTCCCTAACAGCCTTCAGAGTTTAAGTTTTAAAAGGATATAGCTTGACCATTTGCTCTTCTTTCCCCTTTCATTCTTGCTGGAATTGCTGCCAGTGTATATCTACAGTATCCCATTAATGGAAATTAAAAATGACAAGTTTTGATCCCAGAAAGGTCCAGGGGAAAGCTATTCATCTAATTCAATTAGCTCAGGAATTCAAGTTACACCTTTTGAGTATGAAATCCAAAACTGTCTTTTGCTCTGAATATAGTGTTCTTAACAAAGCACGGTCCGGATAAGGGAGGACAGGAGAAAAAAAAGCTTCAGGCTGTCTGTTTAAAGTGATAGGTTAAATCCTCAAAGATACTGCACACCTACAACTCCCATTGAGGTCTCTGTAGCAAAAAGTTATCCTACTAAACGTTTAGTGTCTTCTAGTTTCCAGGATTTGGACCTTTGCTTCTGTTCTAGAGAGATCTGTGCTGGTAATGCTAACTTTCATTCTACAGAAAGAAAAAAAAAAAAAAAGGAAGGCACTGTTTAAGCTTGGAGACAAGAATACAAGATGTTTTTCTGTGCCTTGGTGGATACAAAATAAGAATGACAATACCTGTGAGACGTTGTGAAGATGGGTGCATCTGAGACTGACGTGTACAAATGTTATGAAAATAGGATTAGTATACACTCATCCCGTCCATTTTGTCTAATTTGGTTTTAATATGCACCTTTGTAGGGTTTTAGCTACATCCCATAGCTAAAAATGCATTTACCAATGGATATTTTTTCTCCTTTCCACTGGGAGATTTAGCATCAACTGCTGTGTTAGACACCTCTTGGTGTTATGCTTTGCACCGAAATTCTTAGTGTGAATTCTTATTCCCTTATCTGGGAAAGGATTTGCCCAAGAAGGACTTTGCTGAAGCACTTTTCAGTGAGTCACTTTCACAGTCTGTATTTAGCAGTTTGTCCAGTTTCCAGAAATGTTGGGCAGAGAAGTGGAACCATGAAAATTCACTAGTGGACAATTTGTTGCTGTTGCTGTTGTTATTTTTGCCTAAGATCCTATTAGAGTTAAATTTGCTATGACAGCTGGAGGTCTAATCTTTCGGCTAGAAACTGCCAGATTTAAATACAACTTCTGTAAAGAGGGAGACGAAAATACAAATATGAGGGTTAAAACTCCGACGGTGTATCTTATCTCAGTGGCTGAATGCATCCATAGAAGTCATGTGAAAATTGTTTCACTTGTTAATCAAAATACAAACAAAAAACAGTGATGATGAAGAATTGAATGCTGAAAGGACTGCCTTATAAAATAAGAATTTTAAAAGTAAGGAAAAAAGCTCTCAATCTCATATTAAAATCACAGGTTTAAAACAATATTAAGATTTAATCAGGACAATCAGATCTGAAATCCCAGTTTGTGACTGGTATGCCAACATGACAAGCTCACTATCGAACGGACCTTCTTATTTTTAAGTTCTACATGCTTAATTAAAAGGGCCTACCATGGTACCTAAAGCTTGTCATTAACACATAAAATATTTTCACTGATGAAAGTCCAGCATAGTTATTCAGTTCTTTCCAAGGAAAACTTAGTGAACATAGTGTCAACATCCCATGATTTTCAAGGAATTTGCATGGCCATTTTCAAATGGCCAGTCCAGCTCAACACTGGCATTAAGTGTGATTACTGGAAAAAGGAAAAAGAAAAAAAAAAAATTTTCCCTGTGTCCCTGTCCTTAAGGATCTGGATAGATCACGGCAGAGACTTTCACCTTCTTCTACATGACAAAGGAAGGATGGAGGGCTCTTTAAGTCCTCCAGCTCCTGGAAGAAGAATAGAAAGTCAGATAATAAGATAAACAGAAGACAAAATATACAAAGAGTGAAAAGATTTTGTTTTGTTTTGTTTTGTTTTTTTATGTATTCTACTTAGCAAAAATCAAATTAAAAGGGTGACTGATGGATTGAAATTTCCAGTATCTTATACCATGATACATCAAACTGTTTAGGATATGTGAGATCATTAAGCATATGCAGTTTTAGTGAAGTCAATGGAAATATTCATGTAGTCCTGCTAGTTCAACTAGAGAGTTGAAACAATGTGCTACAGTGGTTTGCTAGACTGAGTGATGCATGTCAGTGATAAATGGAAGAAAATGTCTATTCAGAGTACAGTATCAAATAGTATCTAAATTGCAGATATTAAAAACCCCCAAGTATATACAAATGTATTTGAATTCTATCCGAGCCTAAATCTTCCTCTGTGGTTGTAGGCAGTCATTTCATTTACCCTGCTTCTCATGTGAAAATAGGGATAATAATTTTCCCATGATTTTAAAAAGTTATCAGGATAAAATCCCTTAATATTCAAATGCCATATCGATGAGTCCATGTCCCTAATGAATTCATGATTTTCCTTTTATTTGACAATGTTCTCTTTCTTTTTTTTCCATTTTAAACAAAACTTTCCCCAAACCATCAACATTACCTCATTTATGATTTCTTTTGACATTTTTAAAGTTCTTTTATCTCTGATGTTTTTGTGAATAAAAAAAAAAAAAAGGGGAAATGTGATCCATTGCGCATTTTCTTTGTAAAATCCTTCCCTTTGCATCACGTTCCAAGTACAATGAATGAGCATTCTGAGTTTCAAAGGCTCTGCTTTTAAATGTAGTACTTTAGGTTAGTAATCAGAGTCTATTTTGAATATGTGGTGCCTACAGTACATATGAATATGCTAATCAGCTAAACTTAATAGTTCTCATTTGTATTAATGCAAATTAGGCGGCTGTACTTTCCACCAAATATTTTCCTTGGTATTTATTAGAGAAATCAAAATCTCTTTCTGCCCATAATAAGTTCTAATATTTCATCTTAACACTTTAAAGGGCGTGTTTTATTTTAACTTAATCTAATTTCATTGAACAAAATTGTATCTAAAGGCAATATAAAGTTACAATTTGTTCCGTGTCAAATAATAAAAATGGCCTTTAAATTTTACATGAATTTGACCTTTTGGTTTGTGCGTTTCAATTAAATCTCCCTCATAATCCAAATGGTATAACGTACCTTGTGTGCATTTGGCCTGGTAGAGAGGTATCAAGCTGTATTCTGGTTGCTTCCCTCCATGTAGCCACGGGTCTTTCTTGTCCCTCAGAATCATCCTACTCTCACTAAGGAGGGTTGGGAATTTTTCTGTTTACTACAAAAAAGTTTGCTGTGGTTCTTGCACTAGCTGAAGTCAGAAATGAAACTGTGTGTGATTGGATGCGCCCACCTTTTCAAAAGGAGTAAGGGTTGGTAAACACTCCAAAAGATCTGGCCTCGTTCTTTGCAAAGTGGCCTGTGGACCCTGAACAAGGGGCTGTTAATCTTTCGATTTACCTTACTGAACTACAAGAGGGCCCTAGATTTGAGGTGAAGCCCAAAAAGGGCTATTCATAAGAACTGAGCAAGAACAACCATCTCTGTTGTTCTGCGTACAGTAGCATGTCAGACCATAACAAGGTCTCTCAGGATTTTTACTCATGTAAATTAAGCTTATTAGTAATAGCAAAAATATTTCTGTGTAAATAACTCATTTCTTCATGAAGAACTAAAGGAAGACATCTTACTGTAT
The DNA here is from genome assembly GCF_000710305.1 of Buceros rhinoceros silvestris. NCBI lineage: Eukaryota > Metazoa > Chordata > Aves > Bucerotiformes > Bucerotidae > Buceros > Buceros rhinoceros. The sequence goes on along the minus strand of NW_010426269.1, from coordinate 12,699 downwards.
CATCATTCAGAATTATATCAATTTTATTTCAGGATCACACACCAGCCATTTTCTTCTGAAGCAGAAAAGTAAAAAGAACTTCATTGTCCAATATGCAGAACATTTCCAGCATGCTAATGCCCTGTATGATGAAGGAAGGACCTGAGGGTAGCTACTCCCATTCTCAACACAGATGAGACACAACTTTGACAACGACATCATCACTGCCACATCCGATTCCAAATTTTCCAGCTTCTTCCCATCTTCTTATGTGACTTGTCTGATGAAACTGAGAAGCTCTCCAGAACCGGAGACTACTTGGTGTTTGTTCAGTCCCTACTTGCACGGCAGAGCCCCATACCCGATTGGCCCATAGGCACTGCTGTAATAACATGATTAATAATATGCATTATGTAGTGGAGAGTAATTTCCAAGGCTTGGAGTCTTGACCTTCTTTTGCAGCTTTATATGTACTTTTAGACTCAACGGCTTAAAAACAACTCATGCGATGACCAGAGGGACTAATGAAGCCAGCTTTTTGCTGGCTTTGTATCTCCTGGCTAGACAGCACTCTGCCAGTGAAGGCGCAAACTCATATCACGTGTCTGAGATGTTCAAAACTCTGTTTTCCCGTCCGGGTTCTTTTGTGTCTAATGAGAGTGGGCTCATGCTGCAGCCTGCATTTAACAGCCACGCTCACAGAGTGTTCCTCTGCTACTCCAGTGCCTGTTCTCTGAAGCCCGTAGTAATTTAGTATCCTTGACACCTCCAACCCTCAGCTAAATTTGATTGAAACGAGCTAGTAAGTCTGTAAGGAGACAGACAGACAGAGAGGTAGGCAGAGGCGCATGTGCTCTTTGGCCATGACAAGCCTCATTTCCTTCAGAAAACAAAGTAAAAAGGAATAAAACCTATTATGCTTTTGGTTTAATTTTCCTGTGTTTTTCCCAGGGCAAACTAACACCAGCGTTAAACCCCCCAAGTCAGACTTCAGAAAAAAGGAAGGGGCAAGCTATTCCAGGAAAAAAAAAAAAAAAAAAAAAAAAAAAAAAAAAAAGGAAATGGGATTTTGTTCTAGTTTCCTTTTTTTTTTTTCTTTTTTTTTTGGCTGCAGTAGAAATCATACTCCAGACCTTTAATGGAAAATTCTTACATTTTTCTGGGAAGAAGGAGAATATGGGAGAGAAGAGGGGGGGAAAGAAGAAAAAAAGCTAAGCGACTGTCAGATCAGCTCAGGATCTCCATTAGAATGCAGAGTGCTCCAGAGTAATTACAAAACAGCTGTAATGGAAAATTGGTAGTCAAACCCATTTTCCACCAACTAGAACGGTGAATGGGCTCCATTATGTTCCTAATTCTCATTAACTTAATTTGCATAGGAAACAATGAAGGAATACCTAATGAGTTAGACTCAGCTAGCAGCAGATCGATACCCCTGTGAACAGGGGTTCGACCCATAATTACAGGACATGTGGCAGAGCCAGAATGTTTCTCCTCTTACATAGGGGAGATAGAAAGGTTGGCCGTGCTGTTGTTATTTATTTAAAGGCTGGAAATGTGGCACCTATAGAGACGGGAATTTGTTGTTGGTTAGAGACGGCGGGGAAGGGAGGGTTAGGGTTTTTTTTCTTTCTTTCTCACTTTGTTCCATGCCTTTTAGGAAGAAATGCACTATTCAACTTTCTCTTCTGCGTTGAAGCAGCAAATTCTTAAAAGCTGTTCCCGTGCCAAAGTTTAAAAGTTGGGATGCACTCATGTTACATGCTGAGGGCGGCAGCGAGTGCTCTCTCCACATACATTCCAGGCCAACTAAAGCCTGTATAAATACATGTCACGTGTCAGCACGCCCGAGCCTTTGAGCCCAGCCAAGAGGCACAGCCTATTCACCTGGGCTCAGCGCTGTGCAAACACAATCACAGGGTATTACAGGACCAACAGATGTAAATACCGCTGGCTCAAAGCTCGTGTGTGTCTCTTTGCAGTGTAATCCGGGAAATCTGGGTTCAATTCCCGTTCTTGGCAGCACGTCTGTATTTGCAGTCTTGGACACGGCCTTTAGCTCCTGTCTGCGGAACAAGGCTAGCAAATCACTGCTCTGCTTTAGACACTAAGCTTTCTGGGAAGGGTCTGGATGATCCAAAAGTTAAGGTAATCTGAATGAGGAATGTTTCCTTTGAGAAGTGAATTTTTGTGAACAAGATGGGATGTTATCACTTCTGTAGAGCTAGAACAATTATTCTGTTTTTCCCGTTTTGCCAATCCTGTACCACTGTAGCTAGATCATGCATATAGATACCAAGACAGTTACTTGGAATGGTTGAATCTCTCTCAACGGTCTTGCAGTTTAATTATTCTCTATTGTTCTTTCTGAGTGAAATTTCCCCTGTGAAGAAGACTTAAAAAAAAATAAATAAATAAAAAGGAAAATCTTAAACCAACATTATGTGAGTCTTCAAAAGAGTTTTAAATTAATGTTACCGTATTTTGGTATGTACTGCATCTGTGCAGCCTTCATAATGCCAGAGGGAACATGCTGTGGCAGATTCTGTAAGAAATGCATAAAAAGAAATAGTGCCTACTTTAACAAGATCACAATCCACATAGATCAGGCAAATGGAGGAAATATTCTCATCCCTCTTTTACAGTACAGACCTGAGTTACTGGATAATTCAGTGACAAGTCCAATGTCACACGAGCAACCTGTGGCAAAGCTAAGACATACAAAGCAGGTAGTTCAATTCCAGGTTGATGCATTTATTACTGCAACCTCATTCAAAATTTAAACAGTGCATAGATTGTGGTGTCCCACTGCAGTCTTTTTTTCCATATGACATAAAAAGAAGAGGTGGTGCTAGTAAAGTATGTCGTAACTACGGGAAGCTCTAGGAGACATTGTGTTCATAGGAGCTACAGAAATCTTCAAGCTTATGTCAAGACAGTAAGTAGAGGCTGGCTGTTGGACTAGGCCTTTGGTTCAAAAAAACAATTGCAGTGTAGATTTGCTGCATGATTGTACAGTTGTGAGGTCTTGGAAGAAGAAAATAAGTGAGAATAACTGGGAAAGCAGCTGCCTTAGAGAACATATATATGTTCTGGGGAAGGGTAACAAGCTTGCTTCCAATGTGGTGAGGAGTATTTGGAGACCCAAAGGAACAGTGAGACCGGTGGGTTTTGCTTTGTTTTCCCATGGCAGGGGTCAGCAGATGGCAGTCACACACAGCCTCAGGAGCTGCCAACACCATTGGTGTAGTGGCAAGTTTCTCTTTTTAGAAGTGCTGCATCATCCTTAGATCTTTGCTGCAGTTCCTTTGTGGGGAACTGTTGCAAACAGCCCGGGAAGGGTTTTTTCCTTCATAGTTTTCCTGACTTAACACAAAATTGCATACAGGGAAGTGGGCTGATGTTTTTGAAAGTTGGGTTGTCCAAATTATGATTTGATGAGTTCTGATAACAACTAACATATATAATATTAATACCTTATATAAGCTGAACCCTTATATGGTGTTACTCATTTCTCCTTCAGCAGAAGACTAGCTGCAAGACCAAGATACCTGCCTGCAGTGGGAAAAGAAATGGCACTGTGTAATCAATCCCTTAAAAAACTTCTTACATTTTTTCTTGGTAAATATGTATTGCTGTACAATTCTTCAGCTGTTTTAAAATAGAGAATCCTCTTGGAAGTCAACAGTATTTTTATTCCCAGTAGCTGAGCTGGTCCTATGTGGCTGTTGTTTAGATTGGTCAAGAAGGTACAACACTACTCTGTGTCTCTAGAGAACTGAGATCCACCTCCTGTGTAACTGACTTGGTGAAGGTCCTGGGCAACTAATTTTGTCATTGCTCCCTTTCTCCTTTCCAATTATTTTTTCATCTTCTCTGTTCAGATGTCTGTACTTCAAGTTTTTGCTCATCCTTACTTCATCTGATTTCACCACTGCAAATAGAAAAATAATACTGATAATTTTAAATTCATTATTCTAGGTTTTCTCTCAGGCCAATAATCTTTCATGCAGCTTTAGACTGTTGGCTTTGATTTGAAGAATCTCCAAGCAATCACTGCTGCTGAAAACATTATGGAAATTGAGAGAACATTCTTTCTGAAAAACCAAGCTTTGAATTCACCCTTCTCTGGTTAAACTAAAGTCAGGATCAATGGCCAGTGCCTGAGAATTTTGTTCCGAATAAACATTGCCCTGTATGACTAGCTGCATTTGTTTAATTAAAGTAACACATCTGTACAGTAAATAGCCTGTGATCAGGCAGTAACATGATACTGTACAAGCACAGCACTAATTGGATAATGTAATGAAATGCATGGTGGGTTTTTTAAAGAAAATATAATGAGATTTCATCATTTTATACACACAGGTAATTAGTTCTTAGAAATACTGGGAGAGTAAATTTGAACTATCAGCAAGTATTTTAAATGGTCCAGCTGAAGAGGTAAAAATGTTCTAATTTAAATCTCTTGAAATTCAAACCAAAATGAGGCTGGTACAAAATTAAGGTCCTAATAAGAAGTAAAAGGAAATTAAGACCACCAGGCCATCTCCCATAATGACTGCCAAGCTTACCAATGAATCTGAGTAGGTGAAACCATGTTTCCTGCTGTTTGAGTGGCACTGCACATGACTGCAAGCCACCCCGCATCCATTTCACTGTGTGCAAACTTCCTTTGCTTTAGACTTCCCAGACTACCCCCTTTCAAGCCTGTTCACCAAATGTGCCACAATTTGAAGCAGCCTCCCATACGCAGTTTTTTCGAAACTTGATGTATGAGGCTATATGAATGTGGTGGAAGAGAGAGCTACCTGAAGTGCTTTGTTAGCTGCTCACAGGTTTGTCTCTGTATTATCTAAAACATAACAGCTAAGTTAAGCTGTGTAATTAGAATAGTTAAACGGGGGAAGTGGGTGTTGGCCTCCTCATCACTGGGTGCAATGGAAGTCAGAAGTTCACATGCATTCAAGAAAAAAAAGTTCATGGAAAATAAATCAATTAAGAGTTACTAAATATTTAGAAAATGCTTTACATTCAGAATGACATTCAGGAGGCTAGGACACTGCACAGAAGAAAAAGAAGAAAAGAATAAATATATATATATATAAAAGAAGAGAATGAGTATATATATCAGAAAAGAATAAGTCTATAAATACATATTCTATTCTTACGCCTATCCCCAGGCACCCACTAATGGCAGCACTCAGAATTTGAGGCTGATGGATCTTAACTCTGATCCAGGATGTTATTATTGTTAGTACTAGTTAGGTGGAGAAAAGCCTTCCCGAACAGACTGATCAGAGGTTACTTCCTGGCTTTGGTACGGATTTCTGTTGCTGATCCTTACCAACTCTCTGGTTGCTTAATTTGCACTCATTAAGACCTATTTTGTGAGTCTCGCTTCTCCTTTGTGTAAAACACTTGACAGCTCAGGTGAAGACTCTGTAGAAGAAAGGTGCCAGATTCTCATCTGGAGCTGCAGTCAGCTCAAGTCTGCTTCTGTACTGAGTGTCTATTCCTCACTCTTGGAAAATGAATGTTGTTCCCTTTATGTGTTGCAAGCATGTCCTCCTAGGCAGGGGTAGGAAGGGAGGGAAGACACATCAACAAGGGCTAACATTCAGAGGGTTAAGTAGCCAGGAACAGAAGTCAGAGTATTGCGGCTGCCTGCATTTTGTCCTGAAAACAATCCATCTCCCTGCTCAGACACTCGTGATGTTTAATTGATACATTTCTGCCTCCACCCTTGTTGTTAATATTTAAGCAGGTGAGCACAGCGGGCAATGGGCTGCTTGCAGTAGCCAGGTGGCCCTGCCAGCAGTCTGCTGCACTAAACACCTCCCCTGAAATTTGCATTGCTTTTGTTCTTCTCCTCTGAATGTGCACAAACAGCCCCAATTTGAAAATGCAAACAAACAAACATATATCTAAACTCTCTCTGAAGGAGGACTAACTCCCTTGAAGAAAGTTCCCCAGGGCCATCACTAGCTTCATTTATTCTTTTTTTTTTTCCCTCTGTCTTTTTGTTTGGCTTTCACTCTTATTCTCGGTATTGCTTTCTTTCCTTTGTACTTTGATGTTTCTTTAGGGACTTGAGAAGAAAAGCAACAGCAAAACAAAACACCACCACCAAAACCGAACAAACTGTAAGGCATTTACAGTTTGTTTTCGCGTGGACTGGACCTGCTAACAAACATGGGGAGTGTGGAAAACGAAGGGAAGAAATATAACCAAGAAATCTAGAGATAGGAAGGCTGGGGTACAGGGAGGCATTATCCCTCCCTTGGGCCTCTGCCCTGGGAGCACAGCCTTCCAATCCATCCAGAGCGAAAGACGCCCTGCCTGGTTTAGTGGCTGGATCATTTGCTCTTTCCCCAAACCACTCTGGCTCTCTTCCAGAGCAGCAACCAGGTTGCAGGCAACTGATATATTTGCTCTTGTCTAAGGGACAGCTGGTTCAGCCTAAGAGCCTCCAGCACTCAATGGTCAGCTGCTTGATGCAGAGTTAGATTAATGAAAGGAGTTAGTGGTTAGTCTTTGCCCAGTTATCACTTAAGTCACTTGGGTCCACATTCTCTGTCATACAACTCTTAGGCCCATAATTTAAGAATCTGTCCTGCACTATCTTTTAGGACCATAGCCCAGCCCCATGGCTTTGGGCACTCTGAAAAGCTCAAGTTCAAATCCTCTGCTGGAGAAGGTTTTATTTTGTACAGATTTTTTTTTTAGTATTGAAGGGGCCTAAGAAGGTACCAAAAGGGGCAGAGGGACTATTGTTTATCCAGGGAATTTTATTAATATCTCTTCTTTGCCAGACTAGTTAAAATGAAAAAACTGGCCTTAAACTTTCTCAGCTCATTCATGAACACCTCTGAGAAATTCTGGGCACAAATACAACATTTCCATGCATGGAACAATGTATTGTCTTGAAGCTAGTGCAGTCATCCACAACTGAGGAGGTCTGAATTTAAATCACTATAAACACAGAGGAAAGCAAAACTGTGATCCAGCTATCGAGGTGATGGTAAACTTACAGTCATGGGTAGTTTTGAAAGAGGATTTGTGGCTACGAAGGACAAATAGAAGGTGGCAATCGTTCTGGCAACCCAGATTTAGGCACTTGTCTTTCTGAGAAGGGCAACTTTAAATCTACTGACCAGTTTACCTGAGTCTCGCTCTGTGAACATGAACCCAAATATTCATCTTTCTTCACAAATCCATTTAAAATTATTAAAACCCGTACCCTCAATGCATGTCGCAGTTTCACATAAAAGTTACTTCCCGCTGTGCTCATTGCTCCAGCAATTTTATCCCTTGAAGTTCTAGAATTATTTTTAAAGAGTCCCAGATCCTGCAATCTCCTGGTATTGAGGGCAAGGATCATCCAAAGACCAGAGCATGCCCTGGATTCCAGCCAGCTAGGTCTGTTTCTTTTTCTGTTGTAATATATCAATATCCTGGTGAGTCCTTGTCCGGAATTGTCTATTGATGTGAAAGTTATTATTCTTATTAATTCACTTGTTGGGCAGGGGTTTGTGATCGCATATAGCTTATTATTCAGCAAAACAGGCCCCAATTTTCCTGTCCTTCTTTGATATAAGACACAGTTTGTACCATATTGTCTGACCCAATTCTGCGGACCCACAAGGAGATGAAAGCAGTTACACTCACTCATCTTTTCCTGATGCATGCCAGATTACAACAGATGTTCCCATGGGTGCATGAAAGTACGTAAATCTGGATCAATGAACATGTGGGAGGTTCTGGCTTGAAACAATGTCAGTTGGAAAAATCCCGATTATTGATTTTCTAGAGTTCTCCTTTTTGTGATGCAGAGGTGATAGTGTTAAGCACCTAACACAGGTACTCTGGCCTCTGTGGTTCCCTTGGTGGTGCCACAGGTGGTTAAGGTTTAGATGGAGAGGGGCAGGAATTAGCAGCCTGTGGGTGGAAGAAAGGACTGGAGTGGGATAAAGGAGTGTCCTCCTGCAATGAAGAACTTGAGAAAGTAACTTCCAGAAGAGATAGTTGATTATTCCACACACACAATCCCTAACACTTTTGAATTTTCATAAGAAAATGAAAGAAATGATGATGAGAAATTTGAAACATTTCTATGACAAGCAGACATCATTTAACTAAGACTGCCTTGTCAACCAGATATTTCCAACCTTCTTATATATTAGCCACTGATGACTATTGCTTCTCAAGCATTTCATTACAACAATCCTTATGATTTTTTGTGTTTACTCTGCTTATACCAGAGAGCTCCACACCTGTACCTCAAAACATTGTTTTCACCACAAGTCCAATTAACAAATCAGGCACTGGACAATCAAAGGTTCTTTCACATTCAATTTATTGCATCTTTTAAATTCTATCATTCTTTGTATGATGGCAATTTTGCCTGTCCTATGTGCTTTGTCTACAATGAAGCACCTTTCCTCGTTTTTATGTTGGACTACAGAAGGCAATTTAATAGCCCCATTTCATCCACAAACAGAGAAAAGAAATAATAAACAGCAAGTGATTTATTTATATGGACAAAATGATTTGATGTTGTTCATTGTTGACAGACTGATCTGGCCAGAATTACATTTTATTGATAAAACTGTGAAGGAATGCCATTCATCGACCACATGAAGTTAAGGGGTGGGGGAAAATGAATTTGTCCATAGAATTTTCTTTCCCAAGCTGTCAGTTGTTTCTAGAGATTTGAACAACCTCATGCTCACAATTGTGTTCACATCTATTTTACCTTCCATTTATTTATTATTTTTTTATTTTGTTCTTCCTAGCACACATCTCTATAAAAGTAACAAAATATTAACAGTCTTTCTTAGCAGTTAGCAATCAAGATCTAATATTTGAGATTTTTATCTCTGCGGGTCTCCAGAATAGTTTGCACTTTTCCTATGGCTAAATAAGTAAATCTTTGGAGAATATAGTAGTGATTTTTTGAAAATATGGAAGCCTTCCTTTTTTGTGTGACAGAATACATAGCTTAAAGACTTCTGACAAGCTGCTTCTACAACCGATGATTTCCATTAATACCATTGTTCTCCATTTAATGTTACTTGGGTATTCTCCAAAGCAGACTGAGAGTTAAAAGACGTTCTCACATAGAACAAGAGAGACAGATGTATTTTAAAAGATTTGGAAACGCAAACAAGACTTAGTATCTGAAATTATCCATTACATCTATCTGTTCCTTTTCTCTACTTCTCTCCTGGGCTTTGTTCATGATCCTTCAGTAGTAACACATTTAGTCTCACAAACACACACACTCAGGGACCTGTCATCTTTAAATAAGAGGTCTGCGGGGAAAGGAAAGTAGTTTTAATTTAGACCTGTCTTAACCAGAATTAAACCAAGCTTTAGATCCCATGTGGTGGTGTAAGTTTGACATTTGCTTCTTGCTTTCTTTCCAAGCTAGAGAGCACAAATGTGCTCCTCTATATAAAGTAACAGAAAAACTAAGATTGAATGTAATTAAAATAAAATACAACAATATTAAAATAATATTAAAGGAAGGAAATGTAGTGCATAAACTAGTCATTAACCCCAGCATCCTCAATAGATTTAAATTTGAGTAACTGCTGGTTGATTTGCCTACTTATAATTCCCACTCTAGTTTTAGCTGGATATTATATTCTTTTTCATTCATTAAAGATTTGCAGCTGCTTCCCACTCCAGTGAGGGGTCCATTGTCATGCCAAAGGGAATGGTTCCTAGAAAGAAAGAACTTTTCAGACCTTTGGGAATTGCCATATTGATTCCAAAGGGCCTTAGGAATTTACCCATAGGCTCATATCTATGCTATAGATTATCCTGGTATATTGCATTTAAATTCTTCTGAATCCTAATGAAGTCAGTTAAATGAACTGTTAGTGTAAATAAGTGCACAGAGCATCAGAATACCCTTAGGCTTGATCTTTTACATCTATGACCCAAATTTGTACCCAAACTCTGCATTACTGGCCTTTCTACTCTTTCACTGGTCTGTATATACACAGATGTATATATGTGTATGTGTATATAAACACAGCCTAGCAAGACGTCCTAAAATGTTTTGGGATGAAAGGTTCTGGATAACATGTAGTCATAAGATCTTATTTATGCAGTTTCCTTGGAGGAAGATTAATTGGGCTGAGGTATGTACACTAATGCTTGAGTCAGCTGTGGTACCATCACTGCAGATACATGGCTGATTCAGATGATTTAAAACACGCAGCAATACCACAAAGCAGCTCAGGACAGGAAGTTAAGAGTAATATCGAAGCCAGCAGATACTGCAGGAGAAATCTGAGCTGGTAGAATATAATTACACCAGTCAGCATGTTGTCCAGACAAGTGAATGAATATTCTCCGTTCTGTGTGAGAGCCAGAGGCTCCTTTCAAATATCCATAACTCCAAGTTTAGACATGATTATGAGGATACTTTGGATTTAATATTGATTTAGAGAGCACAAGATACTGGATGGAGTCCTGCAAAGTAAATCTAAGAATGTGACAAACCCAGCGAATGCTCTAGTCACCTGAATGAGCTCTGGAATCTAGTCCTGAGCTGCTCTCCTGATCTTTAGGCTGCGCACCTGCAGTTACGGCACTTGAAACTGTTACAGCACTTCCAGAAACACGTCTGTAGCCCAGCCGCCTCCAGAAGCACAGGGACAGGGCTCTGCAAGAGCTGTATTAAGTGTCTATGCTTTATCATAAAAAATGTACATGACAGATAAACAATTTGTAGCCCCACCTTGGAGAATGAAGATTGTGCAGAGGGACTGTGCAGAACTGTCAGTAATATGGAAACATGCCTCTGGATTCATCGGCCACTGGTAGAGCAGGGAGAAAACGTGGAGCTCCTGTGTCTCCAGTGGTTTAGTCATAAAACCGTCCTTCTTTCCTGGCTTAATCAAGAAGTGTATTTAATTAATTCAAGTTAAAAATCCCCTCTCACGAGTTTACAATCTGAATAGATGATAGGAGAAACCACCATGGGAGATGGGGGGGACAGAGGAACAGGGAAGCAGGACTCTTTGTACAGGGGTGCAAAGTTTATTAAGCAGACCAAAGCGCAGGCTAAAAACCCAGCCACTTGACCTATAAAGCTGTTGCACCCCTTTTATTTATTCCTTTAGATAATGAGAAGGCACCCATACTCTTCTTCCCTCCCATCACACACCTTGCTGCCAGCCTCTTCTTGCTTCATTTTATACCAAATCAATATTATTTGACAACATATAGGTCAGCAATGATGGTAGTTATGTCAGCAGCATGGAAATTACAAAAGAAACTACTGTTTGTCTTGAAATTAAGGGGTACTGAAATCAATAGTACATTTGAAAATTGATATCGATCACTCTGTGTATATGTTTGTGTGTGTTTGTATGTGTGTACGTGTATTTGCATGTTTATGTAAAAAAGGACTTTGGGGGGTTAAGTCCTCTTTCAGCTACATATTTTCTGTTTCTTTTTGACAAAGCCAATGAAATCAACCTAAAAATTTCACACATATGAATCTTTTTGAAGCAATTGAAAGGAGAACAATATTGACATCTCATAATTGGATTTCCCCACTTATAACAGTAACAGCCACTGTTTTTATGATTATTTTCCAGGACTTGGATGTTGGTTTATTGTTTTCGAGGTTTGCTCTGGGTTTTGTTTTATTTATTGAAAGGTTTCTATTCAAGTCATATCAAGGAGAGGGGAGGAATAATGTCTGCAAATGCCATTTGGATCAAACAAGCCAAGAATAGTAATAGTTATTGTTTGACATGTTTGAGAGCTATTGTGTGACAAATAGATTTGGAGCCATCATTTGTTTAAAAAGGCAGTAAATGAAACTTTATGAGATGGGGACAGAGTAATGACACAAAATTACCCATCCAGAACTCCTGATGGTGATCAGTAAAATGAAATAGATTAACTGTTTGTTTTTTCCCCCTCCAAGACACCAAGAAAGTAAGATGCAATCAAAAATATTTGTTATCCTTGACCCACAGTGAACCAAAAAATTGCATGGTAGTGGCTCGTGACAGCAGAGTTTGATGGCTAATGACTGGATAACCAGAAGCAGATGATAATGTAACAAGAGGTCAACCATGTATTGTCACAGTTGGAACAACAAAGGGTTTTGATTAAAAAAAAAAAAAAAGATACTGGCAGAAGGTGTGTCAGTTGTTTCCTGGTATATGCTAATCCCATGCTTCATGGTTTCTTCTCACTACCTGAATTGTCAAGGAAGGATTTTCCCTTCACCTTTTTCTTCACCCTTGCCTGATGAATAATTTAGTTTGTTCACCTTCTCTGAACATCAGCCACAAATCATGAGTGAGAGCATTTGTACGAAGCCTGCGGAGGGTGCTGAATTACCTCTTGGTTCTTATGAGCTGGGTGTCAAACTCAGCCACCAGATCTGGTGCCAGGAACATTTCCCCAAGAAAGGTATTTTTTCTTCTCTGGTTTCTTGCCTTCATTGTTTTTTGCTTAATTAGGGGAAGGGGATGGACAAAGGGTGAGGTTTAGAAGTCCTTGGAGAGGAGTTAGCCTGTCTCAATTTCTTCCACCACAGAAAACTGAAAGATAATATCAGCTGAAGATCACGCTTGGGATCAAGGGATTTGAGATGATCAAAGTTTTCCAGAGACCACAGAGTCCTCCTCTGGCTTGTATTAATTTTCACTGGATGGAAGCTCTACAACTTTTTTATTTCTC
>NW_010426268.1:424-21087 GCF_000710305.1 Buceros rhinoceros silvestris | reverse complement strand
TGCGGGCGCAGTGAGGCTGCTTTTAAAGCAGCAACAGTGCGAAAATCGAACAGACCCACGAAAACTTTTAACCAATGAAAAAATGGAGATGCAGCTGACGTCACATGGTAGGGAACACCAATTGGCTAGTTTAAAGCAAACTTCTTTTCTGAAACAGGAGAAGTTGCTAAGCCATCACAATACCTTTCAGATATCCTCCAGAATGACAGGGAACAGCACCGGTGAACGACATGCTCGCATCTGCAGAGCCCGGATGGACTATCCCAGTTGGTGGATACAACCCCCTAATGCACAGATGAGGTGCAAGGTTTAGCAATACGGTTTATAAAACTCATCCCACAGAAGCTCTTTCACCAGAGTTTCATCGAGCGTCGGAAATGGACCATCTGTTTATATCGTCAGGTTCTTAGTTTTCCAGCTGAGTTGCCAAACAGCAGTGACTGCAACATCAAGAAATGATCAGAACTGTACCACGACTCAGCCTGACTGAAAGAGCTTACAGATCTAACCATCAGACACTCCGAATAAAAAGCCAGGGCTAGTTTTCTGAGCAGTCTGTGGCAGACACTTGAAATCACTCATAGGAAACGTCCCCTCCTTTATGCTTTACTTACATAGATTTGAATACATAGAGCAAAATGGGAACAGAGCTTCACAGAATGGATCAGAGAAACTCTGTGAAGGAGCACTCAGACTTCAGAGGGGACTTTCACCTTAGTCACCACCTGCAGTTGTTTGGTTTTACTCCAAGGCTCTTTAATCTTTATCCCTGCCCTTTTCCTCCAGCTTTCTATTGCCAGCTGTGCTGTAGAGCCATAGTGATGAAACCAAGTAACTGTATTTCTTTAAAGATGAGATAAATCTCTATTTATCATTCCTTAAGGGTAATAAAAACCAGACAAGGTAATGCTGTTGTTTTAAATGAGGTGCCTACAGCCACGGATGTTTCTTGGTGGTATGAACCTAGAGGAAATAACAACCCAAACTCCTGATCTACGAGACTGCTCGAAAAATCACATTTTTATGGTGCTATATTCAAGAGACAAGATTAAAATTCAGTAGGGAGGTCCTTAAGTCATGGACACATTCTCAAATACTGCTTATTGATCAAGGTTTCAGAAACACAGTGCAAAAACCCTAAAGCAGCCATAGAGGAGAGAAAACAAGGACTTAATAGGAGGTTAACATTAAAGATCCAATCTTCAAAAATAATGCAAACTGATCTGAAGGTGAAGTTAGCTTTTTAAATGTTAAGAGCACAAAATTGAAGAATTAATTTAATTTACTGTCAGTTGAACATTGCTAATGTAAATTATAGATAACTGCACCAGGTCATTCTTGACTAAATGAAATGCGATCTATCATTATGACATTACTAAAGCTTTTCAAAGTTCTGTTGTAAAGGCAATCAATTTTAAATTAAACTATGTGTATTCTGTCAGTGTCCTAACCAATGATGAGGCAAATATATCTTTAGGTGATAGTAGCGATTCATACCTCCAAAACTTTTCATGTAAAAATTGAAGCAATTGGAATTAGAAAAGCAAATGAAGCTTTACTGAATTTTGCCCACAAAACTCTTCCTTCTTTTTTGATTTACTTCCGGTCACCATTTGTTAGATTTAAGTTGCTGAAAGTATTAACCCATTTAACACCCACCAGCATTTTTGGCCCGATTTAAAATCCACTGAAGACAATAAAAAAAAAAAAATTGTGTAAAGTTCAGTGAGGCCATCTACCATCTTCAGTGCTTGACAGCTACAAGCAGCAGGACCGAGAAGGCTTTGAATAAATTTGATGATGCTCAGCATATGATTTGGCAATTGTTCTGGTTTGGGCTGAAGCTTCCTTGTTTTGGGAAATGGACAAATAGGAATTATTCCACGCAGTACAATAACTCCGTATTTAATTGGTTAAGGGAGTCAGGTGCATGTAACGTGACATCGGGAGCCTTTAAGAGCAGCAGTCCGGGGGTGTCTTTCTCTCGGACTCCGGACGGCTGCACCGAGAGAGCCCTGCCGCGGACCTGCTCGCTGACGACCAGGCCCGACTAGGCCCGAGGGCTGAAGGCCTACACCCCTGATCGCTGAGGATTACAGACTTTGAACTATTATTGCCATGAGTCTCATCTTGAAATCAGGTGAGATATTCGGACTCCCGGCGGTTTTGTGCAGGGAGTTTTCCTGCAGTTTTCTTGCCGCGTGAGGGTTCCTCCCCCTCCGTCTCGCCGCAAGAAGAATTTCACTTTCTCTGCCTGAAAGCAGCTACAAAGGTTTTCACTCCCACCTCGTTACTTGGGCGTCTGCCAAGAGCACTGACCTTGAACAAGACTGTTAAGAACCGTGGTTATCTAAGTCCTCTCTTCTCCGTTTTTTTTCCCCTTTCTCAGTTTGTGCATATGCATAATAGTGTATAGTTGTGTGGATTTATTGTTTATTAAAAGTTTGTTTCAGTTTCCCGAGCGCAGACCGAGGTGTGAATTTAATTCCCCTTTAAACCCCTTCTGTCTGTAGCGAGACAAAGGGGATCGTTAAGGAATTCGAGGAGTTGTTACCTCGGTCCCTCGACCCTTAACAGGCAATCAAACATCTTTTAAAGATCAGAGATGACACTTGTATCTCCTCAGTATGGCAGTCTCTGCTCTGAGAAAACTTACTGTACAATGGGAACAGGAAAAGCTCTAAAACTAGGAACACTATATATAGCTGTAAGATAAGGAAAAATTATGAAGAAAATATCTTAAACTGTATTTATGTATGAATGCCTACACCTACACCTGACACAGGCAGATATTTAACAAAATCCCATCACGACTTCTCAAAACTCGCACTGGGGAATGCCACGAAATATATTTCATTCCAGCCAAACTGGTACGTCGGCATTCTCGTGGCTGTGGGCATTCTGAGTCACAGCCATTTCTTTTACGACCTTTCCAGTCAAGGAAGGGAAAAAGACACTGACATTTTTTCTTTGACAAAGTTACCGTTACCTTCCTTGTTCTCAGAATTACTCTATCACAAATGATATTCTCTCTATTTTTAAAGCAATTGCTGATAACAGTGTCTGTGCTCTATATCTTTAAAAGAAACTTCCTTTCCAACCCCCTGAAAAGATACTTTGAAGACACTCAGTTGAATTGGAAAGTGTCAGAATTTACCTCCCCAATTTAGTCGCAGTATATCGTTTTGCCTCTTACAGAAGGCTTTACAAATTGGAAAGTCTGCGCTTTTCCAACTCTGTTAGTCCTGGATCATGTAATTCCCATCTCCGGGATTGGCCACTGAGAGCTTTGCAACTTAAAGTATGTTAAGCAACCTTCCACTCGTTTCAGTTAAGACTGTCAGACAGTATAATTAAATATTAGCAGGCATTAGACACAAGGAATTTTGCCTGCGGGCAGGAAGTGTTCCTTACCATAGTCCCCTTTTACCCCACGTTTTAAGCATGTAAGTAGTTCTGACAAACCCGGATTTGCTTCCTTCGTGAAGGAAACATACAGCAAATTTCTTCAGCTGCCTCTTAGAGCACAGGCTTACACCTGCCCTTCCTGCTTTCTGGGAAGGAGGAAGTCAAGCACAAGGTTCTCCCTAGTGATGCAGAAACCCGCGGTACACAATTTATACACTGATTATTCCTGCCATGAAACCCTGGAGCTCAAGACCCAGGTCTCTGGCAATTTGTACAGATCATGCAATATTTGCTGAAGGTTATATGTATCCCTGGCTTCCACAGGAGGAGCTGTCAGACCTTTGACATGTTCATCATTCTGTGATTTTCACACCTTTCAGTAGCTTATCTGGAAAATGGATATAAGCCACCAATATTCACGGACTGCTCAAAATACGTATCAGACAGTTCCTTCGGCAAGAGGAACACAGGCAGCCTGGGACACTGTGCAGAGCAGCGACGATTTCTCCACTGAACTGACATTTAAAGAGTGCAGACTTTTGGATGTTCTTTCCCTCTTATTCTGATAGATCGAATGTCCAATCTATCCAAACCAAATACAGAAATGCTTTTGGAAGATTGCATTTCTCTCCATACTTCATGTTAGAATCAGATCAACTGCAAAGTTATTAGTACCCGTATCTGAAACTTTTCAGCTGAAGATAACCCTTGTCTTTCAGTTTAACCAAACAAAGGGCAATAAATTTGATGTACCTCAAGGTCGGCGAGCACCCTCCATCATTCTGATGAAACCTGAGCCAGACAAATGCCACCCTCCTTCGTCCTTCTGACTTGCTTTCTTTGCTCATCATCTGTAGAAGAACAGGAAATACCTTTTTTTGTTTCCTGCTTGTTAAAGAATATACCTATACTTACCCTGCCTTTAGACGTAGGTTCGGTAGAAAGAAATTCTCAATAAAATGCTCCTACTTGGGTATTAGTCAGCTAAATATGGACAAATAAATACCTAAAGTACGTGAATACAAACATAAAAGCCAAGTTATGCTTGGAGAAGTACCATAGGAAATTATTTTCTCCTCTATACACACTCCTGCCTTTCTTTCTTAAAAAAATCTAGATCCAAGGAAGACCACAGAAATTCACGTCAGGAAATATTTCAAGACTCGTTCAGTAAAATTACATCCCAAAGGCTTGGGTTCTTTATGTCTATTTCTGCAGTATCACGTGAAGACCTTCACAGGAAAGGACACAGGAAGAAGTATTTGAGATTTGCCTTTTGGAATTCTTTCATTAAAGGGAATTATTTATCTGGTATTCTTTAGAAATTCCTAACGCAGTTGCTGTTGCTAAGTGGGAAATCAACAGCTCTGTTTTTAAGGTACTACTTAATATTTTAGTAATGGATATATCAGGAATAGAGACAAGAATAGTATGGAAAAAAATACGAAAGCACCTTAACCTATCTTTATAATGTTGGAAGGTGGAAGTCAGTGCGTAAAACAACGAAAAAGACAGCAAAGATCTGAGAAACAACTTTTTATATATTAATATTAGATAGTAGTTTTCATTGAGACCATAAGTCTACTGTTAGGCAATAGCTTGGTTTAATCCAGACAGAAAATTATAATACTAATTTTTAATAAGCTTTTAAATAACTGTTGAACTAGTAAACACTCACCCTGAGAGCAAATGAGCAGGGCACGAGGAGCCATACGACATTATTCAACTTAGGAATGCTATTGCACGAGGCCTGCGACGAAGCTTTAGCAAGCAGAGTGCATGGTTCCAAGACGCGGACATCATCGGGATTAACAGCAGAATAAGCCTTAGAATAGCAGAATAAGCCTTAGAAACCACAAAATTCATACAGCTCTGCTCACCAGACACAAGCCAAGCCCTATAGAATCTAATTTCTATATTCATGCACAGAATCACAGAACATACAACTCATATAGACATTCCCTTTTTTGAAAAGATGTATATAAATATATCAAAAAACCTATATCCAGACTCACGTATGGAATCAGTCATCGTCCTGGTTTGAGCTAAAACTTCCTTGTTTTGGGTAATGGACCAATAGAATTATTCCATGCAAATCCGATAATTCCGCATTTAACTGGTTAAGGGGGTCAGGTGGTACATTACGTCGGGAGCCTTTAAAAAGCAGCAGGCCGGGGGAGTGACTCTCTCTTGGGCTTCCGGACTTTCACGGAGAGAGGACTCCCACGGATTCTGCTAGCTGCTGGCTAGGCCGAGACCAGGCCGGGACTAGACCTGAGAGAGACCCGAGGGCCCGCTGAAGACTACAGGCTTTGAACTGCTATTGCCGTGAGACCCGTCCGGTCTAGAATCGGGCGTGATAACTGAGCTCTCCCAGCTGTTTTGTGCCGAAAGCTTTTCCCTGCTATTAAATCGGCTGCGCGCGGGGGCTCCTTCCCGCCCCTTTCTCTGCTTCGCTGAGGACAGAACTTTACTCTGCGGCTTCCGGGCAGCGGCACGAAGGCAGCCCTGCCGCAGCTCTGCCAGGAAGGGGCCAGGCCAGGACCAGGCTGGAACCTGAGGGCTGCATCGTCCACATCGCTGAAGGTTACAGACTTTGAGCTATTGCTGCCGTGAGTTTTTGTCTAGAATCGGGCGTGATAACTGAGCTCTCCCAGCTGTTTTGTGCCGAAAGCTTTTCCCTGCTATTAAATCGGCTGCGCGCGGGGGCTCCTTCCCGCCCCTTTCTCTGCTTCGCTGAGGACAGAACTTTACTCTGCGCTCCGCCTGGGACGCAGCGGCAAAAGCCTTCACTCCCACCTTGTCATTGGATGCCTGCCCAGAGCACTGACCTTGAGCAGGACTGCACAGAACTTTGGTTATCTGAGTCTTCTTTTCTTACTTTTTTTCCTTTCTCGGTTTGTGCATGTGTATAGTAGTGAATAGTGGTGTGGTTTTCTTGTTTATTAAAAGTTTTGTTTCAGTTTCCCAAATTCAAACCGAGGTGTGAAATTTTTTTTTCTTCTGTAAAACTCCTTCTGTCTCTAACAAGACAGAGGGAATCGTTAAGGAATTCGAGGGGTTGTTTACCTCGGCCCTCGACCCTTAACAGTCGTATCAGCGTTGGCCTGGATACACCATCAACACGTACATTTAGAATATACCCAAGTTACACACAAAATCAGCATGACAAAAGGCACAAAATACTGCCAGATTATTGGCATTCCTATAGAACTCCTAGAACATTAGAGGACTGAACGATTTTTTCAACCTGAGATTAACTACTGCATGAAAATAGACAGCGACATTCCTCTTGGCTAGAAGAAAACATGCTTATATTTAGTTTCCACAGAACTGCAAGCATGGAAAGGACATTTATTCCCCCAAACGTGAAACAGCTTCCTACCTGGAACAATCTGTTCAGTGTGTTGCTTTTCAAATCAGTATATGCTAATACTTTTTGACAGACCGCTAAATAACATAGAGAAGTCAGTAATCCAGGATTGTTATTGCCTCCGACACCTGACTCCAGCGGAGACATGCTTTACAATTTATCGAGAGTAACTAAGCCATGCTTCCACGGACTACAGCTGACATTCAGCAGTGCCAGCTAGATACATCGCTTTCAGACAGTTTACGGCTAGAACTACAGCACCACATCAGAAAGAATATCAGCAGTATTACGATGGTGGATTCGTACAGCTGGAGGAACATAAACGGTAAGATCCTAACCATATCAACTAGAGAACTTTAATTGCTGAGGAAAAGGTAATAACTGAGGCTACAAAACCCAGAAGCTTTGTGGACAAAGGTTGTTTTCACACAGCTATCTTGAAAAGCTATCCTGCTACCCAGCTATAGGCCTCCTGGAGCAGTTCACCTGTCAGAAAGGTGTACCGTGATGAGACTGTGTAACACAAGAATCTTCTGTTTACAAGTATCTTCAGCACTGAATTCATTTGGATCGTTCAAACTAATTGGTATTTTTTATTTCAAACGATTGACTATGAAAATAACTTTCCAGTATTCCAGTCACTAAAATAGAGAACTAAAATGTATCTAAAATTATTTAGAAATGTATTCTAAAATGGATTTAGGTCTAAATGACATGAAGGAAAGATTCCCTGACAGCCAATGTCCTATTGCAACTCCATGGCCCTCCGTTCCTCTTATCTGTTGGTTATTCCCCGTAACAGTACAAACCCCTCAGGATTACCCCAGCAGACCCCTGGGCTACCACACATGCAGAAAAACAGCTCTACAGGGTGACACACAAAGATGACATCACGCAAATATTACTATAACGGTTCTTGGACTACCTTCACCCCAAAATGGTAAGTCATAACTCATTCCTATATCTCTGCACCTCAATTGTCCTTCCCCCCGCCCCGCCGCCGTTACCTGGGCGTCCTCTGGCCTGTTTCCCTAGAAAACCGAGAAACAACCCCTCTGGCAGAAGTAGAGCATGCCTCTGCAACGTCTTTCATGGACTTATGCAGAAAAAGGATTGGCAAGTTTATTAACATGTTACATTCCATTGCCCTCTGGCTCCCAAGCTCTTTTATTAATTTAGGCACCGTTCAGGCTGCTTAAAATTGGGAGCTAATATATAGTTTCTGACACAGTTAAAGAATGAAGTAGGCATCCCCAGCAGCAAACTCCCAGGACTCTGGCGAGCTACCTAAAACCAGACTGTTATGAACACTGTCCACAGGCATCTCTTGTTACAGGGGAGAAAGAGACTTGTCACAAATGCTGGTGGGACTGGAACGTGCCGCACCAAGAGACACGGCTGCATTCAGAGCAGCTCCTTCCCACGAGCTTTGCGCAATGTCACAGCTGGATTCTGAGGCACGGTGCCACTGCTGTAATTGTGAATTTTTGACCTGTTACATCACGTGGAGGACACATTTCTGGCAGAAGACACAGATTAGTCAAAATAGAAAAAAGGTATTGTACTACCGTGTGTATCTCTACTGCCTGACTGACATGGCTTGCGACACATGGGTTATCCAGAAAAAGATGTTAACTTATCCTTTCTCTTTTCACCTCAGAAAATTAACAGTTCATCACAAATTAGAAAAATCTCAGCTCTTCCAAAGCATGCAGAACATTGTCGCTTTGTAGAAGCATCTGGCTTGCACTACACCACTGACACCTATGAAAAGCCATCTCTGTACCACGACAGCAAGCAACACTCCAGGCTCCGACACCGGGGCACTGCGGAGTGGGAGCAACAGCTTAGACAATCTAAAACATCAAAGAGAGATTAACTTAAAAGGGTGCCAGTGCCATTAAATGATGATAGCTACCATTAAAGAAGAAATTGTTCCATACGCATTTAAAATCCCACAATGGCTCCAGGGGGAATTAACAGAACAAGAGAATAAAGATATCAAGTCATAGGTCTCTCTGATTTACTGGACTTTTCACAAAGGTTCATAAGAAAATGGTTTTGTGCAGAAGATCACAGAGCAGCTTAAGTCAAGATAAAAGGAAAACCTGAGAGAAGATTTCCTTTTCAAAGGCAGACAGCTGTCTACAGCAAGTGGACCATGAGTCCGGGTAGAATACTGTAATCGATAGCTGTTGGATGCAGAATATCTTTCTGCAGACGAAGCTTTAATATTTTCCCTTCTACTCTGGATCCTGACAATTTGTCACCATTGGAAGTGTGCAATTAATCAGCTATTGCAATAGGGAAAATGCAAAGACTTCAAAAGCCATTGGGAAGCCTAAGCATTTAGAAAAGGTCTGTTGAATTTTTCTCTGGTGAGGATTGTGAGCAGGAAACATTTCTGTACTCTGGAAAATAAAGGTCTATCACATGACAGTCCTTTGACAGTCTTTAAGAGTGAAACTGAAAAACAACCGAATTAAAACTATATACATTCAATATATTAATAGCCATGTGATTTTTAATTTCATCACCACACACTTTTGCACTCGTCTTCCAGCAAGCAAAGACCCAGTACCTCCTTCCTCCAACAAGCATTTTCTTCTGAGCTGTAAAGGAGCAGCTGTCACTCTAACGCAGAGTAATAAAATGCCTTCTGACGTACGGGAGTTGTTACAAGCCTTTGCTGAAGGACACCTGAAACTATGACACGCTACCGAAGTATGAAAGCATCACCTGCCTGATGCAGGAGACAAAGATGTAGCCTGGGACTACACAGTTTCTTCAAAGCTTTAAGCAGGATTAAAACACACTTCAAAGTTTTTGGAAATAACTAATTTGCAAACCGGTCCTTAAAAAGCTGTAATTTCAGTTTACTAAATTGCTCCCGATTTTCTGAGTTACAAAACTCTACTTCCCCGATTCACTAAAACCCAGCCATTGGACCTTGATTTGGCCTTTTTTGCACTGTTCAGTTATCTCGACTGTTCGAATTTTATTTTAAAGCTCCATAATTCTGAATATAAACAGCTCTAATCTTTTTAATGAGTCACCATGTTATTTTTACCTTAATTCTGTGCTTTTCCAGTTCTCTATGGCATTTTCCTGTAGGCTACAGAATACCGAATGTTCTAGCACCAGACAAGTACAGCAGCCATTGAATATTAGCCTATATGTATGCGGGCATGGTACTTAGAGACACGAAAAAAATATCTTCTGCAAGCAAAAGGTATGAGATACTGTATAAGACCAGTAAACCAATTTTAAACTGCTTACTAAAGCAAAAGAATTTTATTTTTTTAAATGCAGTTATTTAAACCGGATTTCACTCATGTCCATACTTCTCCACCACTGTATATTCTCCAGTTTCCCAAACCAGTGCAATAACAGGACTACTCACACATGTGTCACTTAAGGATGAGGCGGGGCAGGGGGGGCAGAAATCGATCAAGTCCTAGGTTTAGTCCTCAGTCCTGCAATAAGGTTCTTTTAAGCTCAGGTGAAGCCTGTGACAGTTAAAGGTCCTCAAACTTATTTCCTAGTTTGATTTCCGAGGTACTAATTTCACATTGAAAATTTGGCACTGGGTTTCAAGATTTACTTCTATATTCAAAAGCATTTAGTAATAAGCTAAATATTACTCTCCCCTTTCAAAACACTGGTAACTAATTAATGCTCACAGTTTGGATTCAGCCAGCGGGGAAATGAACACAGCTAAATGCAATCTTTCAAATTAACAGGCTATCTCTATAAACTGTAAAATTATTCTTTAAACAGAACTACTGTTTTATTACTACTGGGATGTTAGCTTCATTATGTTCTCATAATGCTCTCAAATATATCTATTAATCTGCATAACCACAAATGGCAAGAATTAATTTCAAACAGATGCAGTAAATTGCTTATTCATTCTTGATTTCAGCAACAATTTTCATTACAGATACTTATATTTCAAAGAGTGTTTCCAATACATAAAGAAAAACTAAGTCTTATTCATGTCACAAATGTAGTTCCTTACTCAAATACCAAATGTGACTTAATAAATAAAGTGAATTAAGTGCCTCTCCCAAGTTCCAAAGCCCACAAAACTCAGGATTTTTCCCCTGAATTTAGGTAAAACCCTTAGCAATTTGGGGGGTTTTTTTGTTTTTTGGTTTGTTTTTTTTTTTTTTTTAATTTACGTGCAACTAGTTCAGAGCTGGGAAAAGATGATTTTGTTGGGGGGGGGAGGAGGGGGCAGTTAGTTTGTTTTTTCCCAGTCCTGAATTTAGCTAAGCCGAAGTTAGAAATAGCTGTGGGGAAATGTGAAAAGTTGGGCACTGCCTGAGGTTCTCGTCATGTGAGTTGCAAAATACTTCTGTGTCCAAGCTTTATTTGAACACGATATTCCCCAACTTCAACCTTGAACCAAGGATAAACACCAGGAGTACAGTGGCTTTTACTACTTGCCTCTTTCCCAACCTTTACAAATATTTGTACAGGTACTACATATTAAAAACCGTATTTACATTTGCACAAGACTTGAGGCACAATGACACTTCGAAGTAAGGCGCTTTGATACGTACCCTCAGGATCCACGTATGCATAAAGGGATTTGAACGTAGTATTTAAGGGGCAAGTTAGTGGACAAGGGAAGTATTTTCACAGTGACCATATCGAAATGAAACTCGGGTCATTCGTGCCCTAGACCCAATTTGCTTTTGCCAGCTTTGGCAGAGCCACTTACAAGGGCAAATACTTATAGTCAGGAATTATTAACACACCATCAGTAAGTGACAACGTTGCATAGGCAGAGAATTTGGCAGAAAATGCAATATAAACTATTTCCCGGGCAAACCCTGGACATAGCGCAGAGGGCAGGCAGACAGCAGCTTTAGTCCATACCTGTATCCTGTTTATCAGAAGACCAAACCATACACTGTCGTTAGTGGATAAAAATCAAAATTACACGTGTTAAGTGCAAAGAAAAGGTGAATAGTACGTTAGAAAAGGATCATGCTCAACTTTGCCTGAACTGTTTCCACCATTGTGAACACTCCAGACAAGTAATTTCTGTCTTCCCATTGTTTACATTTTACTTCGTGTGCAATTCCCATGCCGGCTTGTTACACGATGTCTTTTTCCAGAGGCGATCTGAATTAGCTCCTTTCGTTGGCGGCGTTTCCGTGATGTGAACGGTTGTTGGGAGTTAAGCAAGATCTTGTAATGAGAATATTTCTTCTATGTAATCTACTTGCCTAGTTATCATTTCAGCACGTCACTTAATATTGAGGAGAAAATACACATTGAAACAATGAACCAAGTCACAGGGGAGGGGAAAAAAGTTAGAGCTGGAAAATGATCATGTATTTATTGATTACAAAGGATTAAGCAGGGATTAATTTTCTTCTCCCCACCCCCCCTTCAGTTCACAATTTCTAAGAAAAAGTCAAGTATATATTAGATGCTGTATCTGTATAAGAGGATACATTAATCCTTCAGTTAAATCCTTACCATTACCTGCAATGACTTTAATTAATCGATGTAACAGTAATACTTTTTCCATAACACACACTTCAGAAGTAGCTTATAAATGTTAAACTGTTTTACATTACCATTGATAGCTGAGGAAAATAAATCAAATAATTCCTTTCGCATCAGTCCAGAGGATCAGAAACAGATTCTTCACCTCCTACCTCACTAGAAAGCATTGTTTGTGAGTGATCTAAGGAGACAGCGGGGAAGAGCCAAGTGTTTCTTTCAAAACACAGTAGCAGTATTACATGATGCTGTCTGTTGTTGTCCTCCCCAACCCCAAAGGCTATTGCTGCAGCCTGTCACTCCACTGCTGTTCTTACAAAATATATAAAATTAGAAAAGTTTAACCACAAAGTTTAAAGCCATATATATAGGTGTTCTTCTATTTTTCCTTTGACTCTTTAGTGTACATAACTTGTGCTATTTATTAAATTCAGCTCAAAATTTCAAGAGCTTGTCTTAGCTGTTGCCTCTACCTCAGTTTGACAGCTCATCTTTCCCTTTAAGTAAACACAGCTACGTATTTAAATATCCACACATTTAATGGCTAAATATTTAATTTTTCTCGTCTCTCTTTACCAGCCCTTTTGAATAACACCCTCGCGTATGCTTGGTTTTCACTCTACGGCCATAGCGTAGGTTTTATATTGTTTTCTTGCTTAGTAAATGTAATGTAATGTCTATATTTAGGACTACCATTATTTTTGTTACAGAAAACATGTCATGTCAGGGAAGCCATGCATTACACTCATAGAAGTGCTCTAATTTAACGATGATTCACTAAAAACTGTCTCTTTCTTAAAATAAAATATGTACATTTTATCTATTCAGAACCACTTCCTTGCCCTCCTTCCCCAGCCTTTACCTGGGCGCAGGTGCAGCAGTAACAGGTGATCACAAAGCACCGGCTGAGGTTTATTTCAACCCTCACATAAAGCAGTCAGCTCCAGCTCTCCCCAAAAAATCAATGTTCAATGCAAAATGCATTAAGGTCAGAGGGAAGATGACACTTCTGCTAAAATAAATAAATCATTGCTCTTATTAGGATTCTCTGTACAAGAGACAAAAATGATACATTATCCAGCATATTCTTTGTACACTTTACCAAGAGTGCTTCCAAGTTGTCAGTCATGGTACGACACAGCTCCAATGCTGCACTCCAGAGACATTACAGAAGGTAAATTGTTTAATAATTTATCGGCTGCCGTTGATACAAGGCACTTCAGCACAGCAAGTCTCTCATTACTCTTTATTGCGGAGAAGCTTTTATCTGTTCTCAAACTGGAGGAACCATATCGCAAAGTCTTCATCTGCCATCACCGATATGATTAAGTTAACTAAACAGAATTTCCTCACTCTCTTGAGGATCATCTTAAACAGAGGCTGAACAAGTGCCTGCAATCAAAAATGGAACTGTCGAGGGCCCAGACAGACCAATAGGTAGATGAGTCTTTGGTTAGTTTTGGTAGCGATAAGACAAACTCCTCTCGCCTACAGTAAGCTCAGGAAGTGAGCTCCTTAAATTAATGAGCTGGCAGGGGGCCACAAAACTGCTGGAATATTCTCTTTAAGCTTTAGTCTCAGCAGAGGAATGCACTGGGGAATAACTGCAGGGCATCATCCACCCACATCAGTAAGTACAACAGGCTACAAATGCATACAGATTATAGTTGTTATAAAGAGCAACATGAATTTCTTATAGGCTCCTTAGGAGATCCTCAAGCCTATTTTTGCTGCAAGCTACAAAATGCCTTTTTCAAATGGGGCAGCAGTAGAGTCGTTCATGTTTCCACTGCATCAGGAACTGCCCAGTTCTGATGTTTTTCCCATTGTAGGAAAAGGGCTGATCATTTGCTGTATGTACAGGTCAGCATGGATGAGCATTATCGTTTCTGTTATCAAAGGTGTAATTTTTATGTATCTACATGTAAATAAACCGTGAGATCTTTGAGGCTTTAACTGATGAAGAAAGCTGGAAATACAACTTTTCCTAGATGGAAAGCCCAGCAGGCCTTTTCGGCCTTTACAAAGGAGAAAAGGCACTGAATGACAGCTGCAGGTACCAGGGTAAAAGCATTAACACACCATGATAACATTCAGTTTGGCAGCTAGTGGTGGTGGCACAGCGCCAACTCTTAAAATCCATTTCTCATCAAGGAGTGATGCGCACAATTTCTATTTTAGTTAGTTCTAATGAGTAAAAGTTTCAATGCTTGAATACTCCAAACTCAGTCAAAAAAGGGATGCTGGAGCATCAGCTAAATAATTATTTTTATATCACCCATTTATGGAATATTACATAACAAAGATGAATTAGTAAAGTTTTCGTACTTGACTTGAAGGCTTAAAATAACTTCTTTCTTAATTGAGAGGGTTTGGTCTCATTTTGGGTGTTGGAGGGGCTTTTTTATTATTTTATTTATGATTCAATAGTAGTATCTGTAAATACTGGAATCAAGTAACATGAAACAGGGAGATTCCTATTTAAGAATTCCAAACACATTTACTGCTAGACACTACTTAGACCAAACGGAGCCCAGCTGCCTACACCACTGACACACAGCACAGCGCATCGCAATTCAATTGCTTTGGTGTAGCCCCTTCCTTGTTTTAGGGTCTTTCCTGCCTTCGCTCCTTCATGAAAATGAAGTACAATCACTGCATTCTCAAAGACTTCCTCAGTCCATTTTCAGCGCCAACCTCACACACGAGCAATCCGTCCTTTTCCATAGCTTTCACCTGCCCAACTCGAGTCAGGCAGCAAACTCCAGCTTTCTCTATTTCCTCTCCCTAGAAAATTCTGCTGCTACACTAAATGGCAAGACTGCATTTCAGTGTGTAGAATCACGATGCAGCTACTGACCGATGCTTAAAAAGCAATGACAAACAACCCCACACCACCAAAAATAAAAGAATTCAGGACCTCAAAATTTGTGCCTATTTCCTAGCCTCCCAACTTCGCATAACAAGTGTTTTGCTCTTCAGTTGCATTTTAAAAATCAATCGATACAAGTGGAAATATTTTGGTTGACACTTTTCAACAAATAAGATATTTAATCCTTAGCGCGTGGCTTTAAATTAATTTAATCCTCTATATAAACATGATAATAGATATCTCCATTCCTGTATTCAAGTAAATATTTTCGGACAGTCAGTTTTTGAACATTATCTTGTATTTTAAAAATGGAGGTCTTTCACTACACATCAGTGTTACTGCTCAGCCCCTAGCTTTGCTGCTAAATAAATACTCCTGCAATTAAAATCATTTCACCACTACTGATCATCAATTCAGACTGTTTGATTTCAGTATATTTGAAGTGTGATTTTTGAAAACACAAGTCAGTATGGATGTGTTTAAACTACTTGAAAATGTTCGAGAAGTTGCCAAAGTTCACACTCTTCAAATGTCAGCTAAAACATTAATTAGAATTCCTTTCCAAAGGGGTTAGAGAAACACTGTTATTGCACAATGGCACCTACCAGTACTTGCTAAAGTGGAGGATGAATTTCAGCCTCTGCAATTTGAAGCTGAAAGTGAATTTATACAAACAATCTCTATTGCTAAATTAGAGCAGGTAAAATATGTGAAGATCACAAATTGATGAAGTTCAGACTAGTTAAGGTGGATCGGAAACTGTCTGAACTGCTGGGTTCAAAGGGCTGCTATCAGTAGCACAAAGTCTGATGGCATACCCGAGGGGTCAGTACTGGGGCTGATACTGTTCACCTTCACTAAAGACCTCGAGGGTGGCAGCAAATACACCTCAGCCAGTTTGTAGATACCAAACTGGGATGATAAGTACTGGCTGAATGATCAGATGGTTCTGCTGCCTTTCAAAGTCACCTTTCCAGGCTGGAGAAATGGACAGATGGGAACCTCATGAACTTCCACATATGGAAATACAAAGCACTGTACCGGAGAAAGAACAACTCTATGTATTAACACATGATCATCAAGTCCCAGACCTTGGAAATATTCAAAATCCAACCGGACACAGCGTTAAACAACCTGCTCCGAGCAGGGAGGTTGGACCAAACAACCTCCAGAGGTGCCTTCTAACCACGACTGCTCTGATTATACAATCTTCTACGTGACAGAAACTGTGGGCAAGAGCACATTTTTTCACTCCAGTCCAAGTGGACATAAACTATGGATTCTATGTCTTTCACCAAAGTCCGACGAAAACCAGACTAAATGGTTGTCATGCCTTGTATGACATTGCAGATCTTCACCTTCAGTGACCTGATCAGAGACCTACAGAAGCAGCATATTACACGCCAGTGAGGCTTTTTCACTTCTGCATGCATTGCAGCAAACGTAAATGTGAAAGCATTCTGCTGTCTACCCATTTTTTCAGGGCTAAGGATGTTCCATAAGAACTTTTTGGTACAATTACAATTGGACCTGTCCTTTCTCTGTTACTTACTCCCAGGGCCCTCACGGAGTTTCTTTGCTTAGAAACCCTGAGGCAAAACATTCCATGAAGCTCTGTCTGCATCTCTGACCCCTGAAAAGATTCACACTTGTTCTCCATCCAGACACCTGCATACAAGCCTCTAGCCGCAAAAAGAAGGAGCAGCCTTCTTCACCAAATAAACCAAACAAATCCAAAAAACCCAGGAAAGACACCTGGCTGCCAAGATCCATCTAATGGCAATGACAGACAACATGCCCGACACAGACACGACTCCTGTTCTCCATCTAGATTTGTGCTCATTTTGACTTACTCAGTTTGGCAACCTGGTCTCAGCTCAAACCAATCTGTGCCATATTCGCACGTTGTCATTTCTCCCCTCTCAATCTTTTCCTCATAGCTCTAACCACAGGTGATCTCTTCTACATTGACCATCCACCAAAGCTCATGCAATTTATAATCACTTTAGTCCTCCTGAAAAGCTGAGATGTCCTGGTGGTGGTATGTCAGAGAAAATCGTAGGAAGACCAATGGCTGAACTCGTACATAACTTCACTTAAAAACATACTTTGGAAAACCACTCAATCCTCTAATCCATTAAATATGCATATAAATGAGACAAAACAGAGACTAACGAGATTAGGCAATGAAATTTTCCTAAGAGTAGAATATTCCGTGTACTAAGGTTGCAACCTAAACTTCCACGCTCTGTCAATTTTACGGTGAATCAATGGCTTGCACAATGAATATTTGTCATGTTTTCTACAGTATGTTTCCAAAATGCAGACTGAAGTCAGCGGTGACCTTGGATAACTGTAACTACACCCGACTGCCTCTGCCCTAGCCCCGTATTTCTCAGACACGTCTTCTCCCTTCCCGATCCTGCTCCTTTTTAAGTCCTTCATGAGGGACTATCCTACGGGTGAGACGCACAAGCTGATAACTGATAATCGTCTGCATATCTTTACACAGTTGTAACAATTATTCAGATTGTTACCAGTTGAGAGGTGCTTGAAACCAAGACGGGCGAAAAGGCAATTTTGTGCCATCACATAGAACCACAAGCTTTTAAAGTCTTCGCTTTAACCTGACTGGAGCAGTTACCTTCCCTCTGCTTATTTCTGCTCAGGTGAATCTCTGAATTCAGACCACCTAGGTGTCTGACAACGAGCAAACTTACACAGCTACTCCAGGCGGTGGTTCCCCAAAGGAGGCAGATCGGTGCAATCTGTCAAAGGCCGGAAGAGTGCTTTAACGGGCAATTTACTAAAAATGACTGCAGCTACTGCAGAAGGAAGGACCAGAGCCAAGGATTAAAAGTGGGTTTACTCAGGTCAGTTTAATGATTAATGAACAAAGCATAACTTTTGCTATTTCCCCCTTTCATTCAAAAGTAATGAAAGTAATTAAAAAATCCTTCTCTTCCATTTCTACGGTTTGCTACATCTGATGCTCAAGTGAGGCACTACTGCTTGGAGAAATTTCCATGGAGCTGTTAACAAAGCATGCACACGTTTAGAAGTTATTGCTTAAGTCTTAGAAATAAAACCAGACATTTTCACTTTAATCATAACTCCAAAAAGGTCACTGAAAATTGCTCAGAAATTCCACATAATTTTAAAAAAACTACAACAAAAGCAGCTGCAACCAAAAGCACCATAGCAAGACCTGAAATTGTTCCCAGAAAAGCTCTTACCCGGTGGTCATGGCAAATAGTCTCACACTTAATCCTTCATTACCCTGCAATATTATAGTACAGTTGGAGCACACAGATGCAGGTGGGATGAGCTGCGCAATATGAATGTACTATAAAGGAAGCCTAGATCGTTAGTTTAAGACTTTTCTTTGCCTTCATATTCTTTCTTTGTTGAAACTAACTATTTCACAGCAAATACAGGTAAGTTTGAACTGGAACATTGTGCTATCCTATAGGGAGTACTTCGATGTGAAGGAAGCAAATATTGCTAATCATCACGCCTATTCAAAGACACAGGTACCCACTGTAGCTTAAAATTATCCCACCTCCAACACCACCACCACGCAACTCCACCCTTCAACCCTCCAATTTCAATCACCTCAAACTTAGGCACATTCATCTATGGGCAGGGAAGAGAAAGTTCACATCGCCTTGATATTCTCTTTAGTGAAAACCCATCTTGGAATCTTTATTTCCACTTACAGGAAGTGCTTGTCTACTGGAGTTCCCCCACTGCGGATGCTTATACTATTCCAGGACTGGTAAGACTTTGAGGTCAGCTGTTCTTTGTTAGTGCCACCTCTTTCAAATCCTTTAGCTTCCTTGAATTTTGTCTTCACCTGAGCAAATACCCACCAGCATTTAACAGGGAGAATGCTTCCACAGAATCATTTGTTGCACACAGAGAATGATTAGGCACGTAACAAACTCTCACTTTTACCTACAAATTTATTTCCAGATGTTCCAAATATTGCTGTGCAGCAACTAGAACGCTGTCAACAGTTTGGTCGAGGCAGCCAAGCCCGGTGACGAATCCTTCTCTATTTCCAACATAGAAGAAGGGAGAAAAGAATTTGTGAGACCTCTGAATGTTTTGGAAAACTGAAACAAAGTTTAATAACACTAGAAACAGAAAAATATTAAATACGAAAGAAAACCTCTGAGGTGTTAAGGGTTTTGTATGGGATGGGAGGCAAGGGTTAACTGCGGGTCGGGAGCAAAAGCCAAATGAACACCATGGCAGCGATCAAAAATGGCAGCGACCACGTGGCGCAGAACAAAGAAAGCCCGCGGCAGTTATGAAACACCCAGGCGCCACGTGGGGAAACCCAAACCAACACGATCCTACCAGTCTATCGTGGATTGAGGCAAAGCAAAGCGTTGGTGGTGAAAGCAGCAGGCGGGAGACAGTCCAGGCACGTGGCAGAGAGAGGCTCCGAAGCGGCAGGGGGGTTTAGCTCCGGGGTGTGCAGTTTCCCCACGGTGACGGCGGCGAGGGGGGTTTCCCAGCTGATCGCAGCAGCAGCAGCTTACCGAAGCTGCAGGGAGGCAGAAGTAGCGAAAACAGCGGCGGTGGCGAAACAGGAGACGGCTTCCCTCAAAAGCAGCAGCTGCGCCGAAGCGACAGCAGAGGGTAGACACACGGCGAAAGGCAAGCACGATCGCTGTTGCTGGAGGGCAGGGCAGAGCCGAGCCGAGCAGGCAGGTCCATGGGGGGCAGGGCGCCGTCCGCAGTCCAGAGGGAGGCGTTGCTCCTCGCATGGCGTCCGGTGTCGAAAGAGGGAGAGCTGCCGTCTCCGAAAGGGGCAGAACCGGAAACGGAAAACAGAAACCCACCAGAACTTTTAACCAATTAGATGGTGTGTTAGCACACACATGGTAAGGAATACTGATTGGTCAGTTTAGAACAAAGCTTCTAAAACAGGAGAAGTTTTGTTAAACGGTGACAAATGCACATTTTAGCGTGCCTAAAAATACATGAGCTGTGAGACTAGTATCTCATTTTTGTTGACCAGTGTCACTTTTCTATCAAACTCAAGAACTTCCACTGTGCTTACGAACTTATTTGAAGAAAAGCTTTTTTATTATGCTTATTGCTCAAATCCCACCAAAATATCTATATTAAAATTCAAAAAAATCATACACTTGGGTGTGCTCAAAAGGCAAATCGCCTTTCAAATCATAAGTAGAGCAAACCAAAGCTCAATCACATTTTCTATATCCATCTACCAAGTATAAAGATACAATTTGGCCCCAGGCGCACAGGAAATCACTGCCCAAGCTAGCGCAACCTCTGAAGCTCAGAGCTCTGGCCGTCTACTCAAGGCACTGGATTAAACTCATGAAATTTGTGATGGCCACGCAGATAGAGGTGGACAATTAACATTGTTGTTTTAAGTGAAAAGTGACCTTCAATGTGTAATTAAATGCTGAAAACCAAACAAAAAAGCTACAGTAAATAAAAATCCTC
>NW_010426268.1:0-308 GCF_000710305.1 Buceros rhinoceros silvestris | reverse complement strand
ACAGTAAAAAAAAACCCTCTCCTGTCAGTAGATCTGGCCAGCATTACACTGACCTAGTTGGGTAACCAAATAATAGCCACTAGCAACAGAAATAGATCTGAGTTACCCCAAAGTAAGACGACTTTTTTTTTTAGTTTCATTTCGACACAAACTTGTTGGTCTTAAAGCATTTCCATACATAACATAAAATATATCTTAAATGCAAGGTAGCAAAAGTGACAAAATGCATCAAGTGATACAAGGACCCGTTCAGAATCCGCTTGCAGGTACAGAAAGAGGTATTTGCTCTATATATTATTATTTTATAT
>NW_010426267.1:6867-27999 GCF_000710305.1 Buceros rhinoceros silvestris | reverse complement strand
TGTAATCATATACATATAGAATATAGTTGTGCAGCTTTATTATATGTATTAAAGTTTGTTTCAGCTATCCGAGCAGACCGAGGTGTGAATTTCTTCCTTTCCCTATTAAATCCCTGCCTGTCTCTATCAGGACAGAGGGATTCCGTTAAGGTAAATCGCTCCCTCGACCCTTAACAGTGGGCCATACAATATTGCAAAATAATCATAATAAAACAGCCGTTGTAGATGGTAGGTTACTCTGAGCAGTATCTTCACAATGGACACAAGCTGTTTTTCTAATCAAGTCACATCTGTGACTATCAAGATGATAGGAGGTGTGTGTATACATAGGCAGAAAAAAAAATCATCTGTAGAGCTGCAGCTAGAAGATGAGGATGCTAGTCACAAAGACCGGTTTCCCTTGGCTCACTTTACAGCCAGTGAAGTGGAATAGATTCTGTTGGGTGCCTGTGGGTACAGAGTGAAGTGAAGGTAGCTCAGTTTAGAGCCTCTGAGTTTAAACTCCTTTCTGAACAGCCTCTGGGGAAATGCTGGCAGTGGGTGATGACTAGAATTAAGAGGAGTTGCAAGGTACAGCAGAGTTTCTCTCTGCTCCAGTTGGTAATGTAAGAACTTCTAGGTGATGACTGATAAGTTACAGGCATAGAAGAATTTTGAGGTGTGTTATCATACAGAACATGATCCTCTATAAGCCTTGTGTCAGAAGGAGGATCTCAATTTTGTGTGAATTCTTCCCCGTAATCAAATGGGATTTTCTAATGATTGATGCAGTTTGTGTGGGGCATTTAGACAGAATGCTATCCTTATAAAATAATAGTGATAAATCCAAAAGCAGCATCAGGCATACTCAGAAATAAATTCCTTATACCCTGCTCTTTATCTACCTTGGATTTCCATTGACATTTATGAGCACTGGCTGCATTTATTCCCTGCTATGCTCCACAAAGATAAATTCTGCATATTTAGAATCCAGATGAGGGGTAGCTAAAATATGCGTTGAAGTTAACAGCGTCGTGGCCATTGCCAGTGTTCTAATAAATGCCTCAGATGCTGTATTTA
This sequence comes from Buceros rhinoceros silvestris, assembly GCF_000710305.1. Classification (NCBI taxonomy): domain Eukaryota; kingdom Metazoa; phylum Chordata; class Aves; order Bucerotiformes; family Bucerotidae; genus Buceros; species Buceros rhinoceros. The sequence goes on along the minus strand of NW_010426267.1, from coordinate 26,940 downwards.
TGTATACATCTACACCAGTGCGGAATGAAGTGTTACTATTTTGATGTAGACTTCAAAGAAAAAATTAATCGTGTGTGTGTATATATACGTATGAATGTATGTCATATACACACAATATATGGGTGCATATTTCCAAACACATTCTTCTACACATCTACACTCACTCTAACTTCAGTCTCAAACACGGGTCCAAAAGATGCTTTAATGCCACCCCGTGTTAAAAAACTCAGCTGAATCCCGTGTAAGCTGTGTGTTTATCAAAAAACAAACAACTGGGTATGACAAGAAACTTGAAGATCAGGAATGTAGTGTGCCAGTTCTGTTCTCATGAGTTTACCGTGTCCTGTTTTGTGTTGATGGGTTTTTTCCCCTCTGCCAGTGTCCAGGGCTGGACCTTAGTCTGACTGCTCCCTTATATGGAGAGGCTCTTTCACCTTGCTGAGGCGGCTCATGGGAGCGTAGATGCAGAGCTGGACCAAAAGTGGCCTGACAGAAGTTAGGGATCTTTTCAGTGTTCGGAATCCGTTCACACAAAGGAGAAACATGAAGTCATAAAGGCTTCAGGAGGGAATCCAGGACAGAATCTCAGGCTTGGTCCCCAAATACAGTTGTTGAAGGTTCCCTGCTGTGAAATACACCTGCAGCTTGTGAAAACAAACGCTTGCTGCCCCGTGCGATTCAAAGCAGAACAGAAGAGAGTCTAGTGTTCACAAACACTTAGACAAAAAATATGGTCTGTGCTCTTTAAATCTTCTGAGCAATTACTTGCAGGGAAGACTAGCATTCCAAAAAACAATCGAAAGAGGCAGGTATAAAAAGAGAGATTAATGCATTTGCAAAAGAAAGGTGATGATTTGTGAAGTAAAGAAAAAATGAAGGCCATGGGTCAGAAAAACTTGCTCTTGCAGCTCCTTAAAGGTAGTCAAGATTTTGCTTAGTTGTGTATGAGTTTGGATATTTTGTATGTTGAATAGCTCAATTTCAGCAACCGCTTAACTGGAACTCAAGTGTGTTACAAGCACTTTCCACTGGTGGAATTTGGAAAGGGTTTTAAACAAATAGCAGAAGCAAGAGCACCATATTCAAACATGTTTGCTCTTGCTGGTTATTTAAAATGCTCTCAAACATTCCTTTCTGTTCTCTATTCTTTTTGGTTCGATTTATCACCCAACTGAAGTGTATTTCCCTCTGTGCCCTGTACCAAATAAGAGTATTTCTACATTTTAGAGAACAAAGTAGTGAATCTCTAATTCATCGTGAATACGTGTCCTTGGAGATCTGACTGTTTTTCCAAATTCTGGAGCATACAGCTATCTACATAATTGTTTGTTAACTGTAAAGAAATGACATGCACCGGACTGAATCAAGCTGCACCTGAAGTGTTAATGAATTCCTCCTATTAATACTGACTGCACTATTCACTCATCCGTGCGGTCATTGGTGGAGCAAAGCTGAGGGCAGGCTGGAATCATTTCTGAGGCGTTTAGTCTCGAGTTCAGCCTTCTGCTTGAAGAGTTGTGCAGGATGTAGGGTGGAAGTAATTGGCCTGCCCATGTCTGCTAGAACATGCAATAGAAACCAAAATGGAGCCATGAAGAAAATGTTACAAAAATCTGCCCTGCGCACCCACTACAGAGTGAGGGAGTGTTCCTGCACAGTTCCAATGGCCAATTTAGTGCTAGCGTTTCTATTGTCTATGTGACCCAGCTCCTGTTGAATGTTTTGATTACCTTCTGATCTCATATGGGCACTCCCTCATATTTCTCCAGCTCCTCAAGCAAGGTAACACGCTCTGCCTCAGCCTGTGCTGCTCTGTGGTGCTTTTGGATTTGACTGTTAATGAACAGAAGGCCACTAGATGTAGGAGTCTCTCAGCATATAATGTCATACAGGAAAATGCACTTTATATTTCTACTTAAAAGCATGTTTTCTTAATAATTTCATGCACACAGACATAATTGCAGAGCCAGCTGACTGCAGCTGGTTGCAGAGAAGCAGGGCGAGTTTATTGCTTCTAACAGGAAGGCATTATGCAGAGAGAAACTCTTTGAGCTAATGTCAATGGGTTTAGTTCCAGAGCAATCCCTCAGTGCCCATGGTTATTACAGGTCTGGTTTTCTTTTTTAAAGCAAAATATTACTCTTCCCAAAGAAAATGGGGAATATGACAAGTTTATAAAGCAAATTGTTCTTTTACTTGATGAACTGGCTTCACCTGTGAGTCCAGTCTAGTGGATTTAGTTGGTTTTCTGTCACAGATAAATCAATCTACATTATATGGGGCCTGACTTGGCATATTTTACAAGGAATGTTCACCTGTTTACTTAAAGCACAGGGCTCAAAACTAAGTCACTGTGCAAGATCCTAAGAATAGCATTCCTTGTTAATGTGGCAGAAGAGAAAAAGCTCAGCCTAAAAATTCCAGAGGTGCAAGAGCTATCAGATGGGCTTTTCAGTTTTATAGGGAGGGAAGCTCATGAAAATCCTCTGTATTGATACTGTAATCCCAGAGATTTCAGTATTTATTCCCAGCCAACTGTATTAAGGGAGTTAAAACTGAGAGTTCTTAGTAAACATAACAGAAGTGTGGTTGTTCTCCTAAATAGTGCCATTCAGACTTAAAACTGTCTGTGCTTAATGATAAGAGTTGTAAATTTATAATCAAAATTTACTAATATCTACAACTCTAGGCTTTATTCACTTTCAAAGATATACTTAATACCTTTTTCTTAGTCCTCATTTACTTTGCTGAGTGAAACCAAGAATTCTACCTTTAAAGAAAAAAAAAAGAGGCATGAATAGGACACGCTTTTACAATTTAAGGAATGCACTTAATATATCTGTTTTCATCTTGTTAATGTTTTGTTTTCGGTAAACACTCCGACAATCAAAATATGTGCAAACCTTCAGTAAATAATATCACCATATGTTGAACATTCTGATGTATCCTAACAGCACAGTTGCTCTCGTCAGCACATCTCAGTTAGTGGCACACGAGAGGGGGAATGGGTGGTACACTGTCAGTTAGAGACAGCGAGTCTCTGTTCTGCATATGTTGTTCTCATTTGGCAAAGGCTGTGAAAAAACGGAGCATGCAGATAACTTGATTATAGACCTAGAAATGTCCTTAAATACTTCCTTGAGGAAGGCTTTGCTGCAGGAGCCAGTGTGGGTAAGGAAAAAGCAATTTTGACTGTAGATATCTGTTTGTCAGCATTAGCCCTGTCCAAAGGGAGAACTCGGATGTCTGACTGCTGGACGGACCTAGACATAGACTGCAGCATGGTGGTCATTTTGCATATTGAGAAGCTGTGGCTTGAACTGCCTGCCTCCAGAGTGGTAACTACAGCGGAGCGACAGCACAGTGGTGTGCGGTTTGCCTGTAAATTAAATGCAGAATTGGTGGTAATCGTGAGATCAGCGTGAGTTAAAATTTGTGTTTACACAAGATAAAAACTCCTAATCTGTACATTAATGGTGACATTTGTCAGTGTTCAAACACCCTCAGATTAGGGGGACAAAGGGGGAAAGGAACCTTGTTCTTGGAAAAAAAAATATAAAGCAAAGCACATCTTAATGCAAGTAACTGCAGATGAACTTTTTCCACCCACGGGATCACTGTTTTGTGAACACCAGGCACTCTGGAAGTTGTGGTTGTAGAGCTCTGGGGGAGCTCTCTCTGGGGAGTGCTGCATAGCAGAGAGAAGCTGTTAAAACATACACAGATTTGCTTCCCCGTTTGGTTGTTTATCTTGTATATTTTAAATACTAAGATTATCATTCCAGGATTAGCAGAATCGGTTAGATCTCTAGAAGTGCAGCTTCAAAGTCAGCTGAACTCTCCACTGCTGGGAGGAGCGAGGAATGCAGAACAGGGGAATCGTTCATCGGGAAAGTATAATGCCTCAATAATGAAAATATACAAGAAGCGACAACTTAGCAAATGTTTCAGGTTGTAATGAATCCTGTTTGGATATATAGATAAAACTCAAAGGAGGAGGGAGGTGGGCAAGGTTGAGGCAGGAACTTCAAGCCCTCTAACAGCTCAGCTTCAAAGCTCAATTTATTTACATATCATATTAGGTGGGTTAATGCCAAAGGCAGAAAAACAGGTGTTCTTTCTCAGCTTTACTCCACGGACCACAGTTCTATTTCCTTTCCTCCTTCTGCTGCTCTCTCCAGTCAAGGATGTGAGACCGTGTACTCATCTAAATCAGTAATTAGGCTGTAATACCTGGTCTTGAAGCACTGTGGGAATTGCAGATGTTTTGATGTTTTGGAGTGGATACAAGTCGCGCTGTTGAGCATCCTTGTCCATCGTGGAATGCTAACTTTGAACTTTTTGTCTCAGTTTGGGTGTGCGGGAGTGGGTGTTCAGTGCTTCTAAGTACGAAAACACAGTACATGTTTAAAAAGAAATAGAGAGCGTTCATTTCTCCTAAGGGAGTACCAGGATCTTACTTTCAGCTTTTAGCCAGAGATACACAGTTCCCAGTTTAAAAGGCAGGATTTTGCACATGTGATTTTTTTCCCTCCCCTGCTGACACCTTTTCCGGTTGTTATTTGGGGTAGTCTATCCTCAGCTGAGGGAGGCAAGGGGCGGAGCAAATTAATTATATGGAGTTGAATTATTCAGGGACGTATTTCTTGGACTGCTAAGTCTTGTGGTTGTCATCTAGGTAGATTTTCAGTGTGTAAGGGAAAGAAGTGGCTGTCTCAGGAATTTGCTGTTTGTGAGTTCATGATAGAACTGAAAAATGTGAGCTAGGATTGGCTTTTGGCTGTCCATTATTTGTGGTGGCTGGGCAGGGCTGACATGGAACTACCTCTTTTTGCTTGACAGTAGCCTTTCTGCATCCTAACAGAGAAATGGAGCCTCTGTGCTTTTAAAAATGACTAACAAAGTGGGGTTAATCTGGAGTGACATTTTTGTCTCTGTGTCAGCATTGCTCCTGTTGACTTTCATGGAATTAGTTTTAAGTGGGCAATAGTCTGAGGTGGGCAAACGTAGGGAATTGCATTCACAGAGGTGACTGTGGGACAGTAACGTAACAAAAATGTAAGTGGATTAAGTCCTTAATGCCAGTAGAGATAAGGAGATTTGTGTGTCCAGCTGTACGTGAAGCTGAACTGTTGGTTAGGTGCATATGCAAAAAAGGATTGGCTTAAAAAAACCGAACGGGTGAAAGGTTTTGTGACTACAGCAGCATCTCTGATCAGCGCCACCTCGCAGGGAGGGATCCGTGGTAAACAACCTTAATAGCTAGGTGAAAGAAAGGGAAACAGCGCGTTGATGAAATCCGCTAGGCTGATAAATATAAGATGCTGCAGACATGAAAATAGTAGAGAAATGGTACAGAAGATAGTAGAAAAATAGGCAGAAAAGCACACTCAGCCTCACAAACTGAAGTAAAAATAACCCCAACGAGGTGGGTGACATCCCGAAAACGTGAGGAGCCTCTGCACGGTACACAAGCGCATCCGTTTAGGTCTGTGATATTTGTCTGTCATGGTTTTTAGGCAAGGCCGGTGGGCTTTAGGAGTGAAGGCAGCTGATCATTATTTGAGTTGAACGTAGAACTTTTCCGGTATTTCAGTTACTTGTTTAGCATTTAAATATGTTTTTTCTCACATGCTATATTATTCCTTTTATGCTCCCTTTTTAAGCTTGCTTAATAGTGTGTTTAGATGGTACCTCCCAAGAATTCAGATTATAATATGCAATTACAGCAAATTTCACGTTAATGACTAAATGCTTGTTTGGTGAAGTTTTTGAAGAGTCTTTGCTTTTTTTCAATTCACTGCTAAAAATTATGAGGATTTATTTTAAAGTCAGTGAGAGTTGATATGATGGATCATAAAGATTCGTTTTGAACCCCTGTGCTCCATAACAATAAGAGGGCTGCAAGAAATGTGCAACTTCATTTTATTGTCTTCACAAGTCGTTATGTCTCCTTTGGAACCATTTCCTTATTATGGTCTATCACATAAATATCATTTGGACCACTTTTAGTGTGCACAGTAACCCAAAACTCTAATTATGTATTTTGACAGCTTCTGTGATAGTTATCAATGTGCACTTTAAAGTAGAGAGATCTGCTGCCTGTTTTGTCAGTCTGTGGTTTGGTGTGTTTGTTAAAAATTAGACAATTGTTCATGCAGCATGAAAAAAAGAAGTCCTCTGCTCAAGAACAGTAGTCAGTCCTAGCTCCATGTGAGTCTTTTGGTGTCCAGTGCTTTCCTAATCGCCTGTTAAAGAATTTCTTGCATCAGCATCATGGAAAGCATGTGCAGGTGAAGAGCAGCGTTGTTCTGGGCAGATACACCAGGTCCTTTAATCTGAGCTCTGCACTCAGAATCAGCAGAGTAACTGCTGGGATTGGAAATGGCAATGTGTTTTAAGGCCAAACCTGATGATGGTGGAGTATCTCTGTGTGGGTGTGAGCCCCTGGCCGGTCTGGGAAGAAGCCCAATTAGTCTGCTGTCAGTCAACAGGCGTGTTGTTTAGGAAGAGACAGAGAGGTTGTGTCAATGGGTGATTGGAGAGCCGCTCATCTCTGGGCAGGACACTGAACTTGAAACCAATCCAAGTGAAGCACGTAAAGCAAAACACTCCACGGGAAACTATAAATCTATGTGATAAGAGAGAAACTACGCAGTTTGCTGCAGTTGTATTTCAATAAAGGCTTTGCGTGCACACAAGCTGTTGTCGCGTTGTCCGCCCCAACTATCCACAATGCCTGGTGAACCACCACTTCTCTGCCTCAGGAGGTGCTACTGGACTTGTACTTCTCAAACATTCTACTCCTGTTCACAGCCAGACAACATCCAGCTTCCTTTATTTGCAGGCTTTATGGTTTCCATCTTAAAGTCTTTAAATTGTAATAGGCCTTATGCTGTTGTGTCATGTTAATGGGTCTTCCCTGGGCAAACGTGATAGCCGTGCTTTAATAACTAGATGCGAGAGCATGAGGTTTTGTTTCTGTTAATGTGAAGCGAGTGACAAAACAGGATTTGATCTGGAGATGAAATAGGTAATGGTCCCAATGCCTAGGCTGTATTTGCTGCAAGGAATTTTTCTTTGTGTTAGCTCTAGTCTGATCCTAATTGATCAGTCTGATCTAACTGATCCTAAAGTCAATTAGAAGTTGGAGCACATTAGGCGCGCTCCAGAAATGTATCTTCTGGTTTGTATCTGAAATAAATCCAGGCCATGTGCTTTGAGACCTCTCTGGACCAAAGTGCAGTGAGGGGGGATGGTTAGGACAGTTTAGAGGCAGGCTTCAGAACGGTACTCAGTGATAACTTAGTCATGTCTTAACATACCAGACCAGGTTAGATGGCACTGCTTCCCACCCTGTTTTGTGGTAGGACACAAAATAATAATGAGTCAGATTTTTAAAAATTTACTATTTCTGTGGGGAAACGCCTTTAAATTTTCAATAGCTGTGTGGTGCATTTTTATTAATAGACCACAATGTGTCTTTCATCGTCAGTCAGACATAACAGAGGAAGGCAGTTAAAGCATAGCAGTGATATTTCCACCATCTTGACAACAGTTAACTTATTTCCTGTAGTCTCCAGGCAGTGGTTTCAGCACCATTTATACTCTGCAGTTGTCGGGCTGTCTCATGTTACCCATCTTTTCAGCTACTGTCCAGCCATTGTTGGAGGGATGTTAAATGCTGAGAGTGTGTTCGTGTTGGTAAGTTGTTGATATGCTATGAAAGCACCTGGTTTAACGTGTTGGGTTGGAGGCTGCTGCCCACCCTTTAGAGATGGAGCGAGCAGAGAAAGGGAACTGAGCCAGAGCACCTGTTGCTTTGAGGTTTTTCTTCAGAGGGAGCCTGCTTCTCTCCACCGACTGTGTAGGTGATCCGCAAATGCGGGCACTCGAGTCAAACAGAAGGACTCTCTGAGACAGTCTTTTTGTTGTGTGGTTGTATAGTATCTACCATGGTGCCAGCCTGCTGTGTCTTGTCACTACGGAAACTAGTAATTGGAGCTTGTGCTGCTCAAGAGCCTGGAAAGCCAAAAGGAAATAGAGGAGTAGTGGAGAGACAACAGGTTTTGTGCGTAAGCTGAGCCTTACTTGGCATTGTTCTCTGGAGGTTTTTGGCTCCAACACCACAGTTGTTTGTTCTGGGACCTGTCTGTGCTGAAAAGCCACAGCAAAACCAGATGGGTGCAACCATAAGCCCTGACCAAACCATTTGTGTGTAGTAGCAATGAACGACATTGTTCAAATATAAATATTCTCTCCTTGAGGAAGGTGTATGAGTATGATGTCTCCAGATTTGTCTGTGAAACACCATGTTTGAAGTTGCCTCTTGCATTCTCCATACTAGTAGTTAGGGAACTTTTCAGTAGTTTGTTTTCCTCTAAATGCGCAAACCCATGAGGTAATCTAGATGAAATCCAGGAGTAAGCATAGTTAAAGCTCTTGCAGGAAAACTGCAGATGCCTGTATCCTCATTTTGCCATTGCAGGTTTGCGTTTGCCATCAAAGTGCATGTTGTGTTTCCTTGTCCACACGACTCCTCACCTGTGCATGGCAGTTTGAAAAAAGTGGAATTAGCATATTGATGAAAAACAAGAAAAGCCGTACCATATGTTAATGTGTTCCCCCTGACTTCCCATTTTGGACTGACTTAGAAATTCTAGTCAAAAGGCAGTTAATAAGCTTTGCAAGTGATTGTGTTTTATGTACCCAACCATTCTTTGGTCTCTCACCCTACCTAAAAATAAAGTCTCTGATTCTTATTGCTAGAACCCCTCTGATTGCTGCGGGAGTTATTGGTGGCCTCTTCATCATCGTCATTGTGGGCCTGACATTTGCTGTGTATGTTCGGCGCAAAAGCATTAAAAAGAAGAGGGCACTGCGACGATTCCTGGAGACTGAGGTGAGAGTGTGCTGCTTCTCACAAATATTTGAAAAGAGACACAGAGCAGATCTGCTTTTATATTAAAGCTGTTCAGGTCTTGAATCAGTTACCAGAGAAGTCTGCAGAAATCCTTTTGCTAACTTCTGCAGGACTAAACTGATGGAATGAATGAAGGTATTTCGAGATGATAATTTTCTGTACATATGTATAGAGTCATGGCTTCTGAAGACCGAAAAAGATCCACGTGACCACAAAGTTATGTTCCCACCAGATTTTTGAACTCCCATCCTGCTCTCAACCGAAATTCTTTCCTGGTTCGTCATACATTTGGCAACTCTCGCACTTAAATATTACAGGTTTTCATCCAGTGCATGCTGAGGTCAGCTTTAAAGACTGAAGTAAGTTCCTTCAGCAAGACCTGATGCAAACTTAAGCTCGTCAGGAATGCTTAAAGGCAGAGATTGTCACTTACTGTTGTTCCCATTGCCTACGTTGCCTTTGTGGTCCAGATTTTGCCAAAGCCTGTAGTGATGATCAGTAGTAATAATGTATTTTATTAAGCTAAGATACTTCCCAGAGCTTAACCTGAGAAAGGTTAAATGAAGTTCACAGTTCTAATGGCAAAAATACATAGTGGAGCTATAGGAAGGAGTGCTGTGCCCACTCCATCCTGCTCTTTGAAATACCTCCGGTAGCAGAGAGGGCAGTCCAGGAAGTATATTTAAACATAACGTTAAATAGTTACCTGTCAGCTACAGCAGAGGTGATTACTACCATCTCCTCAGTCCTATAATTGAGACACTTTGCAAGTGATGGTATTTTGAAATGTGTCCCCCTTGTAAGACAATAAAGCCTGGGAATACTGTTAGCTAGTAATTCCTTGGTAAGCTTTGTTAACAGTGCTGTTTTCTGTTCTGTGCCAAGGGCCCTGCTCCCACTCATGTCCACTGTAGAGCCTGGGAGCAGGTGATGTTTATGCATTTCCAGTCTGCTTGCCTATGTATCTTTATGTTTGGCTGAATTTTGTGTTGCTTGTTAAATATTGTTCAGCTGTATAGAAGGTTTAACAATACTCTGTGCCTTTAGATATGTAAATCTTTCCATTGTATCAGCTCTTACTTAAGCATAAGTTATTTTAAGCAGGTAGTGTTCATTGCATTTGGGAAGTATTGGCTTTGAAGTCCAGCTCTCATTCTCCGTTTGGTCACATAAAAGCAGTGGCTGACAGTAGTTCCTCAGAGACCAAGGCCTCCCACTGAACGTGTGGAGAAGCTGTTGTCTTGGCTTAGAAACTGAGGATGAAATCAGGAGCATCCTGAGATGAACACACAAGCACATTTCCAGTCTGCTTGCCTATGTATCTTTATGTTTGGCTGGATTTTGTGTTGCTTGTTAAATATTGTTCAGCTGTATAGAAGGTTTAACAATACTCTGTGCCTTTAGATATGTAAATCTTTCCATTGTATCAGCTCTTACTTAAGCATAAGTTATTTTAAGCAGGTAGTGTTCATTGCATTTGGGAAGTATTGGCTTTGAAGTCCGGCTCTCATTCTCCGTTTGGTCACATAAAAGCAGTGGCTGACAGTAGTTCCTCAGAGACCAAGGCCTCCCACTGAACGTGTGGAGAAGCTGTTGTCTTGGCTTAGAAACTGAGGATGAAATCAGGAGCATCCTGAGATGAACACACAAGCAGCTATAACTTCAGCTGAAGTCTCTATTTCTAGCTGGAGGTTGTAACAGACGTACTCTTCCTGTCAATCATTCTCCATAAAGCTCTACATGCAGTTTTTTAGACCTCCACAACACTTCTCCGTGCCGTACCTGTGTTGCTGGACTATGGCACAGAAGCCGTTTCCACCCTTCACAAACTTCAGACAATACAGACTTGTACTGCCAGTCTGTCTACTTTCTGTTTACAGTAAACCTTCTTTCTTCCACGGTGTAAGTACTGCATGTCTGAAGTGGGAAGGAGGAAAGAAACCACTCTAAAAGTACAGCTCACAAATTATTTCTGTGATAGCCTGACTTGTTGCCGTTTGGTTTTGTTAAGTTTTCTTACTCCAGTAATTTCCAGATACTGGTATTTTTACCTGAACAAAACTAATTAGTGTGGTCAAGTAATTAAGTAGTTCACGATGCTGAAAGCCCCATAGAAGTGGTTCTTAAATGACAGTGCATTTAGCCTTGTGAAGAGGCAACTTTGAAATGCTGCGGTTGTTTCAAACCAATGTGAGTAGGAGTAGCCCTGAATTATCCTCTTCCTGTAAAGGAACAGACTATTTTTCATTGTTTAGAGTATTGTCCTAATTAAGTAGTTCACGATGCTGAAAGCCCCATAGAAGTGGTTCTTAAATGACAGTGCATTTAGCCTTGTGAAGAGGCAACTTTGAAATGCTGCGGTTGTTTCAAACCAATGTGAGTAGGAGTAGCCCTGAATTATCCTCTTCCTATTTTTCATTGTTTAGAGTATTGTCCCTTTTGTGTATTTTTAATCTATCTTTAAAGAAACATTATTTTTCTGGCAGAAACAGTATAACATTGAGATCTGAGAGCATTTTTAACTGAATGTGCCATTGTGGCTCATTTACAAAATTTCTTGGGACCTCTTCAGAAAATAGTTTAATTGTGCCTTTTTTTGCAGTAAATTAGCGACTGTTATAAATTAGTGGTCTGCTGTAAGATGTTGTCTCCTTAAAACTGTCCTTCTGTATGGTATAAGAGAAGTTCAGAAGAACAGAGCCTTCTTCAAAACGGAATAAGAATGTGATGAGCCATTAAGGCGGGGCTGTTAAAAAGAAATAGAGTCAACTTAAAAGACAATAAAATGAGCAAAAATAGGATGTGGTGCACTGATAATAAATGCTGTGTTCCTGTCACGTAGAAAATACGTATACTGCCTCCATTAGCAAAAGTCCTTGGGTGCATTATTGTGACACCCGTTCAGTTTCCAGTTCGTAATTCCATCATGCAGCTCCTGGTGGAAATTATTACATGTTCAGTGAGGATTTTCTGAATCAGGTCTCTTGGTTTCGTAGCATTGTGCATCTGCTTTTGAAGGTGAGAAATCCCTCCACAAGTTGGCTGGTCAATGGTCAATAGACCCCACTGCTGTCTTATTCCAGTATTTAGCTGGATTGATTGTTTTCAGTATAAGCATCTGACCCGTCTTCACATTTTTGAATATTTAAGACTGTTGGATTTTCCTTCATAGCTTGTGGAACCCCTGACTCCAAGTGGCACAGCACCCAACCAAGCACAGCTTCGTATCCTGAAGGAAACCGAGCTGAAACGAGTCAAGGTTCTTGGTTCTGGAGCCTTTGGAACTGTATACAAGGTAAGAATCTTCCCTACGCAGCAGTGAGTTCCCTCATTTAACTGTTGGTCAGGCTGTGCATTGCGCAAAGCACCCTGTACTCTGGTTGGGTTCATGAGCCCCCGTTATCTGGGAAACTCAGGACGGTGAACTGTGTGGTAGCAGTGCATCTTCAGACTCAGATGTTGGCTTCAGTTTTAATCAGACACGCAGACACTATTTCTTGGTAAGAAAAGGAGTGTCAGCTGCAATCATTCTTGCATGCAAGAGGATGACATAAGCTGGGCTGTCTTGATATGGAAATGCAGTATCAAAAGTTTGCCGTTCTGTTCTGATGTAATGGCTTTACAGTACACTTTTGAAAGGCTAGATGAACTTTGTCTCTATTTCGCAAGTGTCATGTGGGTCTTGTGATAATTCCTTGTAAAACAATCTTGTCATTAGCTAAACCATGACACTTTTTGTTTCTTCCATTTCAGTAGGAAAGATGAGTTCTGTCAATGCACCCTTTAACAATGAGCATGAGAGCGCAGAACCCAGATGGGAAAAATACTTCAGTTAAAGATTTTTACTTCTTTTTAAGATCTGTTGGTCATTTCCAAATCTCAGAGGCACAAAGTAGGGCTTAATAGGCAAGTCAAACCAATCATCCAACCCTCTAGAGGAACCCAAACCTGCCAAAACAAGGTGGTAGGTCAGAGCACTGAAGGAGTACAGACACTGCATCTACCTTCAAACTGGGGCGGAAAGGGAGGAAGTGCGGATCAGGTCACTACGAGGCTGTGGGAATACATTTTTGAATGCTGAGTTTGAATTAGGCAATATTAAAGTGATACAGATGGGTACCGCGAGGTTGTTCAAGAAGACAGCAATAGTCAAGAAGGGTGGAAAAGTAGGCCAAGTCACACACAGTTTGTGAATTTTAAGTTTAAAGTTTACTTTTCAGCCATCTAAGCTCTTAGTTTTCAGATATCAAGAGAAAGAGCTCCTAAATGTTTCGCTCTCAATGTATTGCTCCCATGGTGTCCTGTCTCTGCGTTGTACTATGACCTGGTGATAATTAGTTTTGAGAGCTTCCTGATAGCTTCAGTGAGTTTAACATCAGGATCCAGACAGAAAATCTGAATTTTGTTGAATTTTATCAGATTCAGTAGTCAGTACATCGTTGACATGCTGACTTGACTCTCTAGAAACCCGACTGTGGACAGGAAAACCAAGGGGGCCTAATGAGGATATTCACTGATACAGAATGTTTCATTTTACGAAAGGGTTTACTTTTGGTATGAGAAGTACTTTTGTGGGGGTTTTATTATTTTATTATTTTGCAGTATACAGAACTGAGAATGCAGTTTACTGTTCTGTTTTTACCAGTTCTGAGTTCATAACGCATCAGAACTGTAACTGTGAATGAAGCTTTTATGATTGTTGGCTTATTAGCCTTCTGTCACTTTTTCTTCTTTTTTGTCACTACTTCTTCTTTTTCCAGGGTATTTGGGTCCCTGAGGGAGAAACCGTAAAGATTCCTGTGGCCATTAAGATCCTTAATGAGACCACTGGTCCAAAAGCCAACGTTGAGTTTATGGATGTAAGTAAGAGATGATCTTAATCGCAAATGTAAGATGTCTTTCAATTTGAGGGTGTCTTTCTGGACTACTTTTCTGTACAGAGATTATAAAGAGGAGTTTCTGCCAGTTTTTTTTCTTTATATTTTAACAGTAGAAGGAGCTTGTACACAGGACCAGTACTGTGCTGACACTCAGCAAGTGCTAGAATATCATGTCTCTAGAAAAACTTAGCTGCTGAGATTTTGTGTGTAGGCCATTTCCCTCCTTCTCTTAGTCTTCGACAAGCTGTCTCGGTATTAAAGCATATCCCATAAGCAATTCAACAAAACAAGCAAAACCAGCCAACCAAGCTTACACCTCAGCTGCAGGTAGGTCAGTGCTGCTTCTCTGAAGCTATGGAGCTAGGCAGATCTGTACGAGGCCCTGCTCTGCTCTGCTTAGTTTGTGGGATGTGTATCATTCCGTTCCAGAACTGTACATGCCTGGGCTACCAGGGTAACGCCAGTGCCATGGTACTGAAGGGCTGGGTTTTTCACTGTGCAGACGTTGTGGACCCTTAAGATACTTGGGGTTTTCTTCTAAATGGTCTTCCCATCAGTGGAAGGCTGAAACTTCTCTGTCTCATGTGCCAGATATTTTCTCTTTCTGTGGCAGAGAAGCTAAAGACAAAGAGAGGAGGAGGAGAGAAGGAGTTTCAGGGGTGCGTCTTACCATGTACGGGAGTCTCCACTGGTGCAGAACTCAGAGGAACAAAAATGTAGCCTTAGCTCTCTCCTGCTTCAGTGTTCCTGAGAACTAAGCACCGAGAGTCTGGAAGCTTTTCGCAGCAGCAAAATGTAACAGTGAAGGAGGAAAAAGAATTAAATATGCTGGATTTTAAAAGTCCTTCTGGTTTACTAACCCACAGTATTGTTAATAAGAGGTCAAGATCATAATTTTCATTAATGTTCAGAGAGACTATGCACTCAGTTTTTAGCTCCATGTCAAAATCAAGCCTTATTGACACCGTGAATGTGTTTGTACTATCCAGTGATGATTTTTTGACATATCACAGAAATTTGCACTTTTTTGTAAATCCCTCTTGTGAACTTGAAAATTGCATAGGACTTGTAAGCCTTGAAGATCTGTTCAGTGCATAGGCTTAGTCTGGTTAGGATTAATTAAGGAGAATATACTCCTGTTATATAGTCTGTTCTTCCACCTAGAAATTAATAGAAATGTACAGTTATGGATTTAGTTATTTCAGAAAAATTACCACATGTGAGTTTTTAGGCAGTTGAACAGAGGTTGTCTAGATAAAGGGATTTCCTTTGCTTTTTACAGAGCACTGCCCATTTAGGTTGATGACATTTAGTAATCATTGTGCACAAATAAAATGAAAAAGGGCCATTTTGACCGTGTTCAAAAGGAATGAATTCTCCTAAAGGGATAAAGAGGGTTAGATTTTTGCTTACTGGACAAAATAATGGTGTATTGTGAATGGCAGAGCTGCAGAAAGAGGGGAGCTGGCATTCAGTACCTTTTGAAGTGAACATCCAGGAGGTGCACTTCAAAACACCCCTTGCACTCCATGTCTGACGCCGATGTAGGTTCCAGCCTCAAGATGAGGGAATTGTTCTCACAATTAGGGAAGTCGGTGGAACTCGGCAACTTGCACCAGCTGAGGATCTGACCCCCTGATCTGATAGAGAAATAATAAATAATAGTAATACTCCTCTGAAATTAACCTTGAAGTGCTCTACAAAAAAAAAATATAAGGTGCTAGTGAAAAGACAGTTCCTTCTCTGAGGGCTCACAGCTCAGCTTGATCAACTGACTTAAATCACTCGACCACATTTCCCTCCGGTGTATGCATCGTACCATCTGATAAATGGCTCAGAAATTACAAAGGTGTTATGGAAACTCCAGAGATTTTAAATTAACAGTTTCTCATCAGTCTGACTCAGTGGTAACAAGGAGAGAGAAAAGTTAAAGTTATTTTTAGTCCTAGAGGTTAATAATAACCTAAAGGTTATTTTTAATCCTAATAAAAAAAGAATTGGACTTCATCATTAGTTGATATGTGACAGTAAGGAGAAAGAAGGTGTTTTGTATCGGTGCTGTGTTTGATAGACGCACAGTGGTCTGTATCATCCTTTGCTGTACTGCATTGATGAAGAAGATTTAATTTCACTCTTTCGAAATAATCATTCATGCAATCATACAGACATTCCTACCATCTTCACCTCCTAACCCAGTTATTTATTTCCTGAAACAAGCCACATTTTTAAAGAGAATGACCTAGGTGATGTATGGTTTTATTGTGACCACTCCTCTCTGTCCCAGAGAGGAGGTAAACTTTTTTTAAGTACTCAGCTGTTATGAGGAGATAACTTACTCTTCAATGAAAGATATTTAAGTTATAGTAGAAAAATGTATTTTACTCATTCTTACCCTGAGGCTTTGGTCAATATAACTATCCTGATAAAACTTAATGCTGTTTCCTGGTGTTATTTTAAGAGGAAAATGCAAATGTACCTATGAAAGCAAAATGCATCAGTTGTCATTTCAGTAAGATGAGTGTTATGAATAGTTGTTGGTGGTTAAACACAGTTGTATCTAACTTGTTAAAGGTAAATAGGTGGCTAAGTGCCACCTATGAACATAGTGAGGGTTAGGTCTTTCTTAAATATGTGTCTGACATGTTGGTTGTGAACAGGAAGAGGAGGTTAGTGGTAAGGTGGTGTCATTGTATGACACAGTTGACTTTCATTTTTTTGAACTTGTTAAATATGGGTGTGCTTCTGTCAGCAGTTACTTCCTACTTGATTGTGTATGTGCCTGTACGAGCAAGTAAAACGTAGCGTTCCTTTAGGAGGGGTTCTGGAAAATGTAAAGCTTCCTGTAAACAATGGTTTGTGTACAGGGAGAGTATTTGGGTCACCAGCGTGTACAGAAATAGCCGGTATAGGGTGTTAGTGGCATTGCCATAGGCTCTGGTTAAAACTTTTAACGTTGGCAGAACGTAAAAGTCATCTGCTAATTGCTGAAAATCTGCTAAATGTTATGCTAAAAGAGTAAAGAACAAGAATTTGGTTACAGGCCTGTCATTTCAGCACCTCAAACACCCGCTAACAGATCTGTAATGACTATAATGATATAATGCCTGATGTTAGCACCTGCTATGGCCAAACACCTCACACCCTTCTCCCATCAGGGGACGATGAATTGGCCATCATCAAAATGTACATCCTCTCTTTGGAATTTTTCTTTGGGGAGTTGCAGCAGAGTCTGTTTGCTGGGCTTTCTCCACACATTCCCAGCCCGGTCTTTTTCTTTTCCTCTGCTCCCTGCTTTGTTACACTGCAGTAGTCTCTGTCTGTTACAACAGTGCAAGTTGGAGTCCACCAAGTAACCCATACCATCTTCTCCAGGGCAGAAGCAGAATGTGCGTGTGGACCTCTATGGATTTGTTTTCACCCTGCAGAGATTGTTGCTACTGTTTTCTAAACTGTAGGTTTACTTTCTCCACATATTTCTGAATGCATATTGTCCCTGGAATAATTTCAGTCTAAAGAATTTCCCCTCAGGTGCTGAAACAGTTGGGTGCTTAAGTTATGGGACAGTTTCTCCTTCCTCCTTGTTGGTCACACTTTGTCATCCCCAGAAGGGGGCTGGAATTTGAATCGAGAGTGCAGGCATTCCTAATGCTGGTCTGCCTGCAAGCATGTCTGGGAGGAGACTCACCGGTGGGTGCAGTGAGTGTCAGAGGGGAAGGATATCCTGCTCCTCACCCTAAGGCTGGTAACAGAAGTATGAGGGTCCTGAGTTTTAGGGAGGGAAGAGAGGCTTGTCATGAGGAGAAAAGCAAATACACATCTAAGAGGCTACTTTATAGTAGAATGGAGACTTAGAATTTCACTTGTGAAAACTGTTTCCCCTCCCCAGCCTCAGATTATTTGAGTGTTTTGATTGTCTGATACATCAAGTAGCCATTGGCCTTATCACATGGTTTAACATTAAACCAGATGCTCTACTGATAATGTAATACTTTCCGAAGTCATGCTCCGGTTGGAAAGGAGAGCAAACCATCTTTAAGGCTAAAAAATACCAGTATATAAACTAACTTGCCATGGGGAAACAGGCAATTGATGAGGGCCTTTCCTCTCTAGCTCTTAAGCTTGATGTTTCCAGGAAGTAATCCTGTGAGCTGTGATTCTGTCCAGGGTTTTGATCCACTTAGAAGTTTAATCTATCCTCTCTGAACTTAAATGCTCCATTATCTGTTAGAAAATAATTAGAGGCTGCAAGCACAAGCCTGCATCCACAGAGTTCCTTGGGAGTCCCTGAGCTCATTGAGATGAAGACAGTTTGACTGATGGTGGTCAGCTGATGTTGAGCCAGAAGCTAATAATAGAAGTCAGTGCTGCTTAGCTAGGTGAGAAAGTTAACTTGGGAAAAATTAAACTGAAGGATTTGGGATTTATGGTTGGAAATAAATTTCCTATTCTCATTTGTTTCCTGGTAAGAGAGCTTTAGAGGCTGTTGGTTTCTTTTATGGTTTTATAATTAAGATCTAGGGGGCTTCTTGACTTCGCCTGGACGTAGCTGTAGTTCCCTGCTGTCTCTAGGAGCACCATTCAGTGTGCGGGAGAGCATTTGTCAAGCGAAGTGTAATGGTAGCAAGTGACAATGACCTCCACCAGGCGTGCAGCGAACAAATTAAAGCTGCGTATAGGGGGCTGATACCCACATCTTTTGTTTATGTCTGTCCTAATTAACTAAATTAATAAAGCAGTTAGAGGTACTGCAAAAAGAAAAACAGTTTTTCCTGAATTTTAAGCCTGTCTTATAATAAAGACAAGTCCTCAAGATGTATCAAACTTATGTTTTGTTCAGAGGTTTCAAGAGGGGGGGAAAAAATGCAGCCAGCTAGCAAAAGAGAATTTTATCGGCTATTCATCTGAAAACCCTCGGAGGTCTGGATAGGCCTAAGTGCTTGCTTTGTTTCTTCAGGTATGTCTAGATGCCATCGTGGAAAGCACACTGGAGATAGAGCTAGTCAGGTGGGGAAGGTGAGAGAAGGCTCTTCCAGGTTTCCGCCATTGACATGAGACATAGGAAGGTTTTGAGCTGATGCTTTTGGGTTCCTTCGCTCTCCCATGATGGCTTTCCTAGAGCCCTTCGGGGCTCTCTCTGGGCATGCTCTGTGATACACGGTTTCTCAGCTGACACAGATGCGTTTACCCTCCTTGTAAGATCCTGCCTTATAAGCTTATATAGGTGACTGGAGAAATGTTTTTGTCTGTCCCTTGAATTATTTTTAATTCCATGTATACATCTCATGCTACCTAGCCAGGAGTTTAACCCAGGTCTTCAACAGTCCACAAAGATGCTTCTGAAAGTCTGGAAAGGGTTTGCTGCTGTCTGTGGTTGGACAGTTACTTACCTCCAGGCATCTCACAGTCATCCCACTCCACAGCAGTCATGGCTGCTCTGGAAATACAAGAAGTTAATCTGAACCTCAGTTTAAAGCGCAGCTTTAGAATCAAATCCAATCCTTCATGGTAGCAGTGAGACATTTTTCTTTATCCTCTTCTGCTGTCATTTATGTAAACATCCTCCTTTCCAATTGGCATAAGGATTCCCTGTAAGGAAGGCCGATGATGAAGAGCGCTGTTGCTGCACTGCCTGGCAGTGTGCTTCAGCTGCAATTCACACCCTTGATTGACTGCATCACATTAAGTTGTTGGGGGTGGGGAGCAAGGGGTGACCTAACTCATCCAACTGTAGCCTCCTTTTTGTGCAGTCTCCTCTCTCCCTCCCACTTATCCACGCTGTAAGTAAAGCCACTTAGGAGGGTGAACTGTTTGCCTGTCAGTTCCAGCCACAGAAGCTCGCTGTGATTGCAATTACACTTTCCAACTTGTCCTAAGATGCTAGAAATCAAGCTGTCCTTGAGAACTCTGCGTACCTTGCACAAGCCCTGAGACTGATCAGCCTCTACGGAAGCTGGAAATCTGATCACTTCTGAAGGGTAACTCCTTTTTAACTGTTTTCAAGGCCACGTTTCTGTTATTTCCATCTTAAGTAGCAATTTTCTCTTTAAATGTTTACTTACTCCAGTAATTTTTCCTTCCGTAGTATGCAAGGGTAACATTGTGTGTGTGTATGCAGGGAGGTGCTAATTTTCCATATGTAAGAGCATGTGGTTGTACAGAGGAAGTATATACACACAAAAGATGAAGTACAAGCACAGAAAGACAAGCCAAGCTGTTTGGAAACAGTTCTGCTGGCATAACACTCTAACTGGAAAATACACTGAGGGAAAG